>NC_083639.1:15730117-16030117 GCF_963576545.1 Limanda limanda
CAGCTGCTTTCTGCACCAACACCAGCCCAGGGAGGGAGAGAGGACAGCAGGACGGAGAATGTTTTCCTCCCCGGATACTGTGAAGTGGTGAGGCTTACTATCTCCATGCCAATACCCAGACACAGCTTCTGTGATAAATCTGCTAAATTCTCTTTTGTGTGCACTGACCACCAATGGCTTCTTCTTTCTTTCTCCTCCTCTTCACCTCAAGTCTTCTTCTTCTCTGCCAAAATAACCAGGACCCATTCATATGCCTGGTCACCCTGACAGTTTTATTTGCCGGGCCGTCATGTTAACATAGTGAATGGCCCGGCCGGCCTGTGTTATGCAGATCACACAGGGTTACCGAGGGGACAGACTTCAGCGAGCCTTTCAGGGCCGGGTTAAAACTCAACCCTGATCCCTCTTGTTCTGCTGCAGTCATCCTCCTTTTTTTTCTCTTCTCTTCTCTTCTTCTTCTTCCCCCTCACTACTGCTTTTAGCCAGCTACAGTTTCAACCAAGGCCCTGTCGCACACAAGGACCGGCTTTGTCCAGCTCTGGCAAAACCTGAACTAAACCTGCTGCTGTAAATGAAGTTTATGTTGTGCTCTAGACCGGGAGGAAATGAAGAAAGAGCAAATGGCAAGATCTCATGGCATAAATCCTCCTTTGTAATCAGCTTCACGTGCGGAATGAGCCAACCCTGTGCAACAGGTCAAGTGTAACCTTTTACAACGCACCTCTAAAGCACACATGAATCATGCAGAGGAGCGTCATATGATCGTGATCAGATAGTAAATTCACACTCAGGGCACATGTTAATAAGCCTGGTAATGAGGCTCATTAGCACAAGGAAAAGCAATCAAGCCAAAGGCAAAGCATTAATAATTCAGATGAAGCATGTTGTGCAAGAAGAAACTAACCTGCCCACAGCAGTCAACTCAGCTTACTGGGTTACACAGGTACTGGCACACAATCAGCCAGGTAACACAAACTCTTTGTCTTTTTTTGTATTAGTT
This sequence comes from Limanda limanda, assembly GCF_963576545.1. Classification (NCBI taxonomy): domain Eukaryota; kingdom Metazoa; phylum Chordata; class Actinopteri; order Pleuronectiformes; family Pleuronectidae; genus Limanda; species Limanda limanda. The sequence continues at coordinate 15,731,118 of NC_083639.1, forward strand.
TGTAAGTGCAATTTTAAGAGTTTTCCAACTACCAATAAGTGCAATCATTTATTTGTATGTGATGTAGTGTGCATTGTACCTTATGTCTGTGTCTTTGTTTTAAAAATGTCTAACAGCGTCTACACCATTTCTAAAGATGAGCTGAGAGGAGGATGGTATCCTGGGTGTCCTGTCCTTTCAACCAGTTATGCCACGCACGATTCCACAGCATAGCGGCTAATGGTCAAACCCAGATGCATGCAAGCAGCTTCGTTATTGTATATTTCTATCACACAGGATCTGGCTAGACACCCTACGTAAAATCTAAGATTTAGTTACCCAGAGCCCCAGCTGAAATCTGACTGGCCGCTGAAGTGCCCCTCTCCTGTCAGTAGTCTTTTTTTCTCTGGCCGACAATACTAACATTATATATTGTACAATTTGTTAAGATTTTTTTCCAAAGCTTTTTTGAAGTACACGAATTACAGTTAAAAATATATTCACCGGTGTGTGGCTTTGCTCAAAGCTATAAAGCTAACAGTGTACAGGGAATAACTTGAATATGATGAATCATGACTTCTGCATGAAAGTTGAACATATAATTGGCCACTCTGTGTAAATTGTGGCCCCTTAATGGCCCCTGATTTAGATAAATCCTAAATATGCCACTGGTTACCCCTTTCCACTTTCTGACAGCACATTTTTTTGGAGATGAAAGTTTGTGGACACTGGGTTTTTCACTCACACTTGAGTCAAACAATTTCAGTAAGAAAATTCTCCAGGGTAGAGCTTTGGTAGGCCTGGGTGATTCCAAATACCCAACACTATACAGGCTCCACTCTTTTCTCTGAATGGGAAATGCTTCAACACCCTCAGTCAACTTAGTATAAAAGACCAGTCTGAACCCCGCCCCCCCTCCCCCCCAGGGGCTCTGCTTAGTGGAAGCATCTTACACAGCGGCAATATGGAGGACAGAGGGGGGATAAGCAGAGTCAGTATATGTACAGTATCTATTTTCATCTACTGAATATTTAGTGGATCATCAATAATTTAGCGAATTCTAAGACAAAAATGTGTTAAAAGTTCAAAGACCATGTAGCTGTAACATATTCATTCTATAAGAGCTCCATTCCTGTGGCCTCAGTTAAACAGCACATGTCCATCAACAATTATAGACACAACAGGAATCCAAGGAATCCCAAAAGATATTAAAGCACCAAGGGAAGACAAATTATATTTCTGTCACACAAAACCACGCTATCTTCTGTGAATCTCTTAATTAATTCACGTCCACACTCCTCCCATAATGTGAGGTGACAACAGTTGACACTTATTGCTTTTAAAAAGGTCTTAAGTGAAAAAGGTCAAGACAAGGGAGCTAAATGCTGAACCTGAAAAAGTCACATGTGCACAGTGACAATGCTAACAAGCTGTTGTTAAGCAGTTACAATGATTACCATGGTCACAATCTTTGTTTAGCATGGTAGGATGCTAACAGCTGCTCAGGACCAAAGTGATGGATCAATACAGGGACATAACTTTACCCCAATAGAGCCACACTGCTCACATGACATATTTCATATCTCCAGTTCTTAGAGATGAATAATAGATCATGACTGGTAGAGTGTAAAGCTGCCTTCAGACATGCACCGAGGTTGACAGGGCTGTATGTGAGAATGCAAATTTCTGGGTCAGTTGATCCGGACATTTTTCAGAACTTTATATATATACTTATGATACAAATATCTCAAAATGAACAAGAGACACTGACAAAGATGTCAACCTGGAGAGACAACGAGATTGAAATGCTTTTTGCGATAAGGGCTGACGCAAATGTGCTGTAAACAAAAACATGTGATTTCTGAAGTTGAATTTATATGTCACGTCCTGCCTCCTGCATGATCTCCTCAGACGCCACCCTCGCCTGAGTGTTCCAGCCATTGTCCAGTTTTGTGAATGCGGCCAAATGCCTAATTTTTCTGACATATCGTAGACTTCATGTCTGGAAAGGTGAGTTTACAAGTACAGCAGTTCACATGCACCATAATGTCTCCGTGTCTGAATCAACAAACCAAATCTATGTGAAACTGTTGTTTTCTTTGGTTGAATGAGAAACAGACAAAACAGCATTTAGTTTGTGACCACAGGAGACAGCATGTAGGGGGCAGCACATCCCCCTCATCTCACTATCTCTAATCTCAGGGTCACTTCAAGTCCACCGCATTCCCAAACACCAGCACATCTAACCTACCCTGTAAAATAAGCATGAAAACACTTTGAGTTTTGCCTGAGAAAGAAGCAGGACATTCTTTGTGAAACAGCCAAAGTTTTCTCCTCAGTAACAAAGACTGGTCAGAGCAATAAAACAGCCTTTTTTGGCCTCCACACACAAAGTCAGGCTCCTTTTACTCCGTGTCCACTGACAACGTTTTAGTCCAGTTTGGCGGACGGGATAAAGTTGACTTGTTATTGTGAGACTGCAAAGACGGAGGCAATAAAGGCTACATTCCTGAGCCCACGGTTGCCCCTGCACTAGTTTACTTTACAGCAAAGGGACACGGTCTTTACGGTACAGGCCCAGCCCAATCTGTTGTGGTTCAATATTAGAAGAGAAAACACTCGATAAATCCATTTTCCAGCCGTGTCAGCTTTGAATAATCTGCTTCCAACTTGGAAGACTTTTCTTTTACCAAAAGCCTAAAGAGTTTTTCCTTTTTTTATGAGGTATTAGGAATAATTGCCGTGTAGTATTGCAGGATGAATTCAAACCCTTACAGACTGCGCAGGTGTAAGAAGAATTTAACTGAATCAAACAGTTATATTTTCTTTACACTGTTTACTTTAGTTGGTTGTAATTTAGGCTTTTCCTCCCCAGCGAATCCTCTATGAAGCAAGTCAAGCAGCTTATTGTGTTGCACGATTGCAATGGAGGATTTGTAATCAGTACATGACGTGGTTTAGAATTTTGTTTGTCTCCACAAACTTCATCTCCAGCAGCCACCTTAAAGTATAAATTCAGTGATACAGCTCATAACCCCTCCATTAAGGCGGTACTGCTAATAGTGTGAGTTTGTTATTGAGTGGTTGTGGGATGTAAGGATCAGCTGATGCTAATAAACCCACACTTGTGTGACTCTCTGTGCGTTGCATTCCTTTAAACAGAGTCTCACACATTAGACACAGTCTTCCACGCACTAACCCGAACCACCTGCACTTCATCGCAGGAACACGTCCTCTCACAATACACAGTTTTGTTTCGCAGCATAACCTGGTTTACTTCCGGCCAGTTGTGACCGAGTGAGTTCGGGAGCCTCAGGCGTGAATCCTCCCCGCTGCATTAAAGGTCTTAGAGGAAAAACTATTATCTCAGAGCCCACAGGGCCAGAACAATGGCTCCTTCACAGGAGTATGCATGACTGATTCTATTCAACACACCAAGGGTCTGGAGGGTTTCCTCCTCAACTCTACGCGTCTTGGAGAAGAAACACTGTTTCTTTTATATTGCACTGTACATAAACTGATTTCTAGTGGCTTAATCGGCTGGTTACAGTATGTGTCGTTTTTTACAGCAAAGCAAATAATTACTGGTTTCAACTCTTCGTGTGGATTAATTCAGCGATGTGTAAAAATGTAAATAAGCATCACACCAGAACTATGGCATGATATTGACCTCCCTCCTGTCTGGAGTAAACTACAGATCAGGGGGGTAATGACAGTGTGGGCATCAAAGTGAATTTGATTCATGGATGAATCGATGGTCTTACCTCCATGCGTGCAGGGAAAAGCCAGGACACTGATCTCCACAGGTGATACAGGGCTGTCCTCTCTGGAGCTCATCCGCAGGGCTCAGCTTGGGACAAACACAAACACAGATGGGATTGACAACCTCTATTTGTTTATACAGCACTTATTATGTCTAAAGAGATGGACAATTATATCAAGATAAACATTTTCACATGGTCGATATTGATAATTATGGCAATAAATGTCACAGTATTATTTCTTTTAAGTTTGAAGACTGATTTTTGATTGAAGGTTGTGGTTTAGTCTCCCTTAAACTCTGGGAAATTACCCAATTTGGGATCAATTAATCTATCTATCTATCTATCTATCTATGAGTAGAGAAATATAAATACTTGATAAACAGCAAAAACCATTACAAACCTGAGGTATATCAAGTGTTAGACCTCCTGTGTTTGCACAATGCATAAGCTTTACATCAATATATAAAGGTACTTTTGTTAATTTGCTATTGATACAAATACATTGATATAATTATTGATATTCTAATGGTGGTTGATTTTTATCATTGTGTCATGCACAATATGTGCCCCCCAAACCAGACCTACAAGACAACATTATAGAAAAAGACAAGTTCAAAAACAGAAAGAAATGAGAGAAGCAGCCCCAATAACAATACGTAGAAACAAATGTAGTCAACTTATTAACATTAAACTATTTAATTATGTCTTCATCAGTGCAGCCGAACATTTCTGGATTTTAAACAGAAATTTCCTGTTGTACAGCTCATCTTAACTTTTCAAAATCAGGACAATGCGGACAATGTGTGATTTTCATTCTCAACCTCTCTTAATTCACACAGCCTGTTTATCACAGGGATGTTTTTAAATAAACCAACTTGGAGGACCAGATAAAATATTTTTTTTCACAGCTGTTGAAGTAAACACCTTTGACTTCTCCATAAGTTTCCTCTAATATTAGACCCAGTGCCAGAAGTGTGCTTGATTTGAAAATGTGTGAAATATATATTTGAAAAATGTGCACACATTTGGTTTTAACCACTTCTCTTCATTTGGCAGGTAAATAAGTATGTTTTCAAGCTGCATGATATATTATTTCTAAATTATTCCTTTATTGTCCAGTCCTACCTTTGTCCTTTTCAACACCAACTCAACCAACCTGGAAACTCTTCATGTCAGAGACTCACTCTTCTGTGAGTTATTCACCTACTGTGAAAACTTACTGCAAAACACTATACACACAATGTGTGCAACTTTTACGCAAGTTTTACATTTTCTTCATGTAACTTGTGAAGCCAACAAGTTGAATAAGTATTGATGATGTTGATGAGGCTTGTGTGCCAGGGCTTTTTCATAACACACGTAACCTGATGCCCTTGGCAACAGGAGCAGGAACAAGAACAACTTCACAACTTGAAACAATAAGACGCGTGCGTAATGGCACGTCGATACACGCGCTATGGAAACCTCAAAAACAACCTTGTTGCCAATACTTACCGATGTGGTGAAGTTTCTCCTCTTGGAGCTTCGACCGAACATGACAGGCTGATCCCAGGACAGCAAAGACACCAGTATCGAAAACAAATGGAGACGCAGAGGAAGCTGGAGACGAGCGTGCGCTTTCTTTAAAAACAGAAATCCCTTGCGATTTGTTCCAGACGCACAGAGTCTGTCTTGGCTACAGACCCATCCTATTAACTTCCTTTATTAATGAATGGAGCTCTAGGTTCCGGGTGGCAGCTCCACCCTGTTTGCTCACAACCAATGGAAAACGAGATTAAATACTTTTTTTTTAAAAGGGAAAAACTATAATTAAGCCTGGATGAAGCCAGGGATGCAGTGGTAAATGACAGTGTGGATCAGTCCTGACGTCCAGTCTCATGATAAATAACAGACCCTGTAATCATAGTGGAAATAAATGTTTTGTGCTCATATTCTCCTCCACACACCATTTTGCCTTGGAAGTTGCAATATGAATTGCAATATCTCTTGTGGCAAAAGACGAGTGGTTTGAAAAGATTTCTTCCAGCAGTTACAAAATGACATAGCACAACCTTGACTAAGGAATAACGGAATTTCTTTCTTTCTATTCCCACTCACAGCAGAGAGACACTTGCACATTCACTCCTCTCTACATTCTCTTAGAGCATCTCTCAATTCACATGTATTCTTCACAGCCATTCATACCTCCAGAAGAATATGACATTCTCCCCACTTGGTATTTTTCTTCCCTGTGGTCGAGTCACCATCAGAGAAAAAGGCTTTTGAGCATAACCGGCACAACCACAGCGAGAGGGTGCTCTGACTCCCAGATGCACTTTACCAAGATGTTCTTATAATATTGTATTATAGACATTCTTCAAGGATGTATTCTACAATGCAGCTCTGTCAGCCTCTCTAAAGTTCAGGCTTTCACGACTCGGTGCACAAATGTGGAGGGTATTCTAGATTTCTCTCACACACACAGTTTTAATGCGGAGACATTACATTTGCATGGATATTATTGCAGCTTTCAGTGTGAAGGGTCGAGTAACTAATGAATTGTGCAGGATGGATCCTGGATTACACCTAATACAATGCTGTGATTTCAGTATGTTTATGATTCCAAAAAAACAAACAAAACCGATTCTAAAAAGACAATGGAAGCTTGACTTAGTCCTGTGTGTCATACAGAGTGCCATTATATTCCCAAAGCTATTCCTGTAAACCTTCATCAGTCACACTGTTACACTGGGTCACATGTTCTTTAACCCCATGAAGAGTGTAATTTAATTTCGACTCGCATGTAGTGCTGCCATATATACTCACAAGGACACCTGATGTGTATTATGGTCTGCCTGATTAATGTGAACTGAGATGCCCAGTTTCAGCCACTATCTATGTTTAATCTGTAAATGCCACAGACATTGAAGGGAAGTCATGAAGTAACTAATGCAGGGTTGATTGTTGTCTATTCATGGAATTTGTTCAAACTTCCAAAAAAAGATGAAGCAAACTTTAATGTTTAAGCTTGATTTGTCACTAGTGTATTATTATTAATATTAATAATAGTATTATTATTTTGCTAATATATCATTCATTACAATCAGTTGTGGGATGAATATTTGTATCGGAGGTGGTGGTTGTTTTAATCATGCTAACTAACAAACAAACTAAAAAATGAAGGTAATAAGTCCCAATACAGAAAGAAAGAAGGAAACAGAGAAAGAAAGGCAGCAGAGCAGGTGTACCTGTGTGAAAACGCAATGATTGTGCACTTCAGTGAAATGAGAAGAGGAAGCATGGAGGCTGTGGGAAGGTCTGTGCCTCCTCTAAAGGACAGAATCTAACCTTGAGATACTTGAGTTGCACCAGTAAAGAAAAGAAAAGAGAGAAATTCCTGTTTGACATCAGTGCTCTGTGCAGAAACACACATACATTCACTCACTTACTGCACTCAGATAAACACAAAGTGGATCTGGGCATCCAAACTAACTGTGTGTGCACGCGAGCCTGAGGCTTCCACTCACTGCTGAGCCCCAGTTCAAATTCAGCCTAGATTAACTTGAGGAATGATGATGGTAATGATGGTGAGACGAGCTGACTCTGGGGACACGAGACTTCAAACTGCCTTCATTAAGTTCTGAAGTTAAGTGTCTAAACATTGTTGGCAGAATCAAACACAGCTTGTGTTTTATTTCCAGAAGCAATGCAGAATACAGTTGGAATGCAGGGAAAATGGTTATTTTGGTCATAGGTCGCAGTCAGCTGTGAGTGTTCATGTAATGAGCTGATTGGACATTGTAGGAAAAAAAACTCTCTCCATAAAAGCTTTATCCAGGATTTCTAATCCTGCGCATTTTCCTTCGCATTATCTCAAATACCTTGCTGGTGAACTTTTGACTCGCAGAAGTCTGTCAGGGCCGACTCTCGGTTCAATGAGCAGTTTCCTGTGAGGTGGTGGACGTGACTTCTGAGGTGTCGGGAACATCTAGTACAACTTGAGGCTGCTTAGATCACTGCTCTAATCTTTGTGGGAAAGTCTCAGTACTGTACTCACTGTACTCACCAGGATACAGACACACAGAGAAGTAGACTGCAGTGGTTTTGAATGAATGTATCCATGTGTTTGTCTGTAGCTTTCATCACAAAATTGTATATTCAGTTGTTTTGAATGAATGTATCCATGTGTTTGTCTGTAGCTTTCATCACAAAATTGTATATTCAGTTGTTTTGAATGAATATATCCATGTGTTTGTTTGTAGCTTTCATCACTAAATTGTATATTTTTCATTTTTCTAAACATTGGAGGAATCTGATATCTCCTGTAGAGCTATTGTTCTGAGGAGTGGTGTCCAATATCGATCGTATTCAATCACAAACCCAAAGACTTTTGAAGTGCATGAGCCTCTCATGTTCTTCAATCAGCCAGAACAGAACCTGTTGGGTTCATACATGACTGTGTAACTTATGGACACATTTATATGTGTTTATTTCAAGTTTTAAATACATGCATGTGTATGGAAGCAGAGAAAGGCCATAAAGATTTGAATGTTATTAGCAACTGAACTGAAGGCTTGTGAAACTGAACACCCTGCATTCTTCCAAAAAAAAGAGGGAGACCTTATCTTGTATTCCACACCTCATAATTTGGATCAGAATCAGAAATTCAGTATTTACTTTGAAAACCACAGTGATATGAATACCAGGTTGTGAAGTTTAAATAGTTTTGATGTCATATTTGAACATTTCCCACAGTTCAACGATCATTTCCAAATTGCAGCAGTTCAATGAGCTCAATTCTAATTGAACAAATTTACAAAAAAATCTGTCTTGGTCTGATAAAATGCATATATTACATGCTTTTCATGTTACATTGTACCATAATCTCTTGTAGTAATGGACGAGAAAAAACTGCAGTACGTCCTGCAAACTGTGGTTCAGTGGTTTAAATGCAGAATCAGCCTGAGATCAGGTGAGCTGCTGAAAACTTGGAGCGAGAGGATCCAGTCTCACTGTGACATGTCTATGAAATGTTTAATCTATATTCAGCATGGTTGGGGGAATTCATGATAACTTTCAAAAGCAATGCAACTATTTATGAGCAGCAAGGCCGAGCTCGAGATGACATTCTGGTTGCATCTGGTAAAAATGATTTCCTGTTACTCATTTTTATTATCTGAAATATCTGGTGTTATAAAAACCTGCTGTCATTTGTCAACAGAGGGGATATCTCACACAGTGCAAGAATGAAAAGGGAAGAGAGAGATATCTTTTTACAAACTGACTACCTGGATGTTAGTGAATTACACTCTTAAGTTTCTGGAGCTGTTGAAAGCCCCTGTCTCACCCCCCTTCCTGCCATACGTCTTTACACACTCATCCCCTGTGTAACAGCCAATTTATAAACAGCACCTTACTCAAGGTGTTGACAGACATTTCAGTCAGTCCCTAAATGTCTCGCTGGCTCCTGTTGCCGTGCAGGTTTCAGCTGAGATGACAAGAAACAACATGAAATACTGATCATGCTCCACAAGTTTGGGAAAACTTCATCGATCTGGCAGCGAAACAACGATCTTTCCCCACTGAGATCTGCTCAGCTGTGAGCTTTATTGGACGAGCAGTGCTGACAACATGTCGATGGTCTAATAATTCATGTTTAAGAGACAAGAGATTTGCTCCATAAAACACATCTGTCAGGTCACAAACCAGACTGTTATGATGGTGAAAGGATGGTAATCATAATTAGGCGGAAGCACTAAATAAGAGCGAGGATATGATATCGTTAATCCAAGATTTTTACAGCCAGTACTACTGCTGAATGATACGCCAAGGACAAACTGGAGTTCAAATTATATGAATGTGTGAGAAGCAGACAGACGACCAGTGCAGGCGTTTTTATTTCCTTCTCATTATCGACTTCACCAGATCATTAATCATGCTTTTTATGGCAGCACCAAAACTTGCTAATAAAGTTTATGCAGATGAGACCTATAGAACATATAAATAAATGTATTCACAAAATAGTTGGTGTGTTGCCAGACAGTTCATTTTAAGGCAATAATACTGCATGGTAATTCATAATCATTTATGTACATTCACATAGAAAAAAGGTTAAATAAATACTGCATATAAAATAAAAGCATATGCAAAGACACTTCAAACATACATGTTCAGTTACCTGATAAACACGTGGCAAATATGTTACATAAGATAAATACACATAAATATCATCGCAATCCCTTCATTTACTGTGTGACACCTGAGAACTCTGTGGACTGAACTGACATTCACAATGAGTGAAGTGACTCTTTGAAGACACACAACTTCCCCAGCGCTGTTAGACATTGTTCAAAATATGTAAAGTTGCAGATTAAAACTGTGTGAAATTCCCTTTGGCTGAAGTTAATAAAATATGGCTTCTTCATCACCAGTACACGTAAAATGTACTCTACATACCTACTACACATCACTACGGCTTACAGAATGCATAGATTAATTTCTGCTTGTGTCTCTTTACGAATAAAAATCAAGAAACTGCATTAAACTGGTTCAAAGATGCAAAAACATACATACACAAAATAAAAAGTACCCTGATATTGTCACAACAACAGGTTCATGACATGAGCCTGTTCATATGTACAGTTTGGACAGATTTAAAATAGAAAGAGAAGAATGTGAGGTACATGAGCTGGTCTACAGGCAGCATCTGGACCCACACGATGCTGGGGGGGCCTGTGAGCTCAGCAGTCTGAGAGGTGTCTCCAGGGTCGGACCAGTGCATTATATCTACAGAGTATCTATACTGGAATTTGAATCGGCCCGAGGTGAAGTCTTTGTTTTCTGAATTCTTTCAAGCTGCTCCAGATAAGATAACCTGCCCTCGGTAAAAAGCTAAGAGGCTAATAGCTCTCCCTGGTCACTGCACACCACCTGAGATATATACACAGAGGAATTCAGGGGCTCTCTGAAGTCTGGCAGCGTAATCTCTACGATTCTTTTAGAGATGTGTGTGTGTGTGTGTGTGTTTGTTACATGTCAGTATGCTTGTGTATGGGTAAACTTCTCTAGATGTGAGCTGTAAATCCTAACCTCACAACTCATTGCATGTGCACTCCCAAGGACACACATTATTATAATTTTTAGGACTCTGCATTGACTTCCATTCATTGTGACCAATTCAAACTTTACCTCTAACCTTAACCAGGAGCTCAGAAAATAACATTTGTCTCATTAGGGCCAGGCTTTGGTCCCCATGACATCTACTGGTCCTGACAAGGTCAGTGTTTGTACTGGAAAAGGTTAACACACACACATGCACACATGTTTATCTAGTGTCTTCCTACAGCACTGAAATGGAGATCTTCCAACACCTGAACACATACTAATGCTGATGTATGGATCATACTGTATTTCAGAGAAAATACTGTTTGTGTATCAAGCTATTTCATTTAATGTTTTCTACTAACTTAAAAGAAAATGAACAGACTTTCTTCCCAGAGGAACTTTTAAAGGTAAGAGTGTATTTTACGAATGCAAGTGTTGGAGTCATGGAAGTAACACCTGGCTTTTTCCTGCAGTGTTATTAGCATGGCTGATCCTAAAAAAGCCCAGTATCCGGTCTGACAGGACGAGGACCTGCAGCTGCAGTAAACAGCTGGACAGATGCGGACGCGCACAATCCAGTGGGTTTGAATGTGATTGGCTACAAACACCGCAGAGGTTCACTGAGGTAAAAATTACATAGCTGGAATGACAGCTAATAAAAGCACACTTGAGACCGGACGGACCTCTGGACTGGTAACATCTGACTAAATGAGACATTCGAAGTAAAAAACAAAAAACATCACAGACCCAAAACGTATTTTTAAAGAGCTGCTTATACAACACAGTGTAGCACAGGATTCTAGCACCTGTGCTCCAGAAAGCTTGGAGGATGAAAGAAAAGAGACCCACTGATTAGAGACACCTCGCTGCATATAAACACCAGGACTGCAGACCATTATAATCATAACATCATTGGATCAAACACAACTTATTGAACTGGTCCAGAAAGGAGCATATGGCGGTGACACAGTGTAGTAACGACGGTACTGCAAAGTCCAATATCCAACATGGAAGGCACATGTGTGGCAAATAAAAACAAAACCTTCTGAGTGGCAAGTGTGCTGTGTTCAGTAATGACAACAAAACTGTTAAATTAAACATTACGATACAAAAATAAATGGAGAGTACAATAAATAAGACATTTTGATCCTGCTATGTACAGTACTTACACCTGATTCATTTACATTATACACACGTGGGCGTAACAGAGGTCGTATGAAGGACGGGTTTGAGCTGTGAGTGGACTGTAGCACCAAAGAGGCAGGAGGTGTGGACAAGCACCTGGAGAGGACTGCAGCTGAGATGAATGAGAATAGATGCTGGAAAGAAATCATGATGCAAACAGCGTTAGCACTCAGTTACTGCTCATGATCCTGCACAGCAACATGAAAACCTGACAAAGAAAAGAGGTGGATTCACTGAACAGAGCTGCAGAGAATATCTTTACCTGCACAAAGGAGCTTATGTTTTCATCTGTCTGTGCAGGATTACACAAAAACTGCTCAAGTGATTTCTATGAAATTTTGTGGAGGGGTGAGACCCAAGAAAGGTCACCATTACTTTTTGGGGCAGATCCAGAGGAAGATTTTTTTTCACTTTCACATAGTGAGATTGTACACTTTGATATTGTTATTGATGCACACTCATCTATATATAGACAAAAAGTTTGACAGATGTGCAATCACTCAACCTGGTAAAAGCCAATCATGTTTGAACATTAAAAGCATTAAAACACCTGCTTGGTTGTTAAAACCTGAACAAGTCTTTGTTGTTGTTGAAGTTACAGCAGCTTCTAGTCCTGTGATCTGAATCTTGTCTATGGTCCTTAACTGTTTGCTTTACTTTAATTTCCGATTGTACCTTTGTTTCAATAAAAAATGACATATTGTTAAATGTATATTTAAAATAAATCTCAAACCTGTGTGATTGCATTAGGTCGTTTCCAGGGTTACAGGCAGACTGGAGCCAGAGGACGGTGTACATTTACCACAGTAGCCTCCACACATTCCTGACACTCTGCTACCATCCTGTGGGCACAAGAAGAATTACAAAAATTAAATATACAAATTTGCTGTTGTGTTTTAGGATTAGTAGGTTTTGTCATAGTGTGATGGTGACACACATCACAGGATGACAGCTTTCTTGCTTTTTGTTGTTTTGTCTTTGTCCTGTGATTAAGAAATATTTTCCAAAACTCAATATACCGATCTGTCAGATTATCATGGGTCAATTCTGTGAAGAAAATAGTGTTGACAGCGACAGCAATGGGTTATGTTACAACTAGTCTCTTGGAAATGTATCTGGATAGGATTGTTTTGGCTTCACTGAAATGAGCTTTTCCTTTTTCTTAAGACTCACAAAGAGAAACTGAGGCCCAGCGCACAGCTCGTTATCAGGTGTGAATTGGGTGATCACCCTCAGCAACAAGCAGGGAAACACAAGCTAATTAATCACTTGCAAAATTTGCAAGCAGCATAATGGACAGCTCCATGCAAGCCTCCAGGAGCCATAAAGGAAATTGAATCAGACGAGGACTCCAAAAACCACTATCCCACGACATGAAAGCAACAGAGCACAGCAAGTGGTTCTTCTGATCTCCTCTGTAGTACTCTCCCCGTCCCACTGTCACAACCTGGCTCTATTTAAACAGCCTCGAGTGCATGGAGAGAGGCCGGCCGGCTGTGGATATCAGGCTGTGAACACTTTTTGGCTGCTTCTCTTTCTCCTGTTTTGCGCCTCGCCAAAAAGCCCTCTCCGGCTTGATCTCCATTTCAAGAGCAGAGGGTGGAGGGTGTGCACTTGAGGGAGCAGCTGCCCAATAAAGGTCCCCTCTCAGCGAGCTTATGAGGAGAGGCTGGGAATACAGAACTCGCTTGGGACTATGCCCGACAGGAGCCCTGAAGCCAGGAGGTCATGCAGAGAGGAAGGAGAGGGGAGGTAGGGAGCAAAGAGACATAAACAGGGAATATGGAAGAGAGCACTAAAAAGAGGTGCTGAAGATAAGTGAATGATTATAAAATCAAGTTTGCACAGAATATGTGTGTCCCGAGCTGCCAGTACCTCTGATTTCCGTACATCAGTCACTGCGTAGTTGCCCTGTGAGATCCACGAGGTTTCGTCAGCCACCTTCAAACCTGTTCCTGAGAGGTTGATCCTGAACTGACCCTGAAGAGGAGGGAGAGAGACGCAAAAGGAATATGACTAAGGATTCACATAGAAATCTATCTAAAGATCTGACTAAGACAAGGAAACAACTAAGTCAACGTTTTGATCAAATTTAAATTGACTAGCTTACTGTGAGCAGCAGAGAGAAGGGAAAAGTGTTAAAGGATGGAGAGAAGGGAATATGATGAATTCAAATCATTCTTGGAGATGGTTTGAAAAGCACAGAGAATGAAAGAGTTGAGATGACATTAGAACAAAACTATTAAATATAAGACACGAAATTTAGCAATGATAATGCTCTTTGAAAGTATTTTATAAAGGGGGCAAACAAGGCAAGGCAGTTTATATAAAGCACATTTCATCCACAGGGGTGGATTCCGTAAAAAAGGAAAAGTACAATCGTAGTTAACGGCAATAACATCTGGACAATATGTAAGTACCAAATCTGTTCAAAGTATTTTTGCTCAATTAAATGTCTTAAAGAATAACTGAGCCATCATCAGTGTTATTACTTGTACTTTCCTAATATGACAAGTTTCCCCCTCAGCATAAAACAAACAGCTGTTGTCATGCCCACCTGTGGACAACGGGCGGCGCTGTAGCAGTCTCCAGCTGTGGCGAACGGAACTCTCTTGCCTTCACGGGTGAACGCAAACTTCCAGTCTGTAGCTAATAAGATAAAACAACAGACTAATCAAATCAAAACATTCTGGGAAATTATCATCTTGAAATTTGTTGCTCTAAGACCTTAGATGACCTCGCACGATGATAGCTTACACCTGCAATAATGACCAAGGCACCAGCAGTAAATCTGGCCTCGGTTTCAGGGTCAGTTTGATGGTAATATCAGTATAATTCCATCTACTTAGAGCAGTTTGGCCTAATCCCCTCAAGCCTTGTAATTGTGTGCGGCTTAAATAAACCTTGAAGACATCTTGATCCCATTAACCCTCATGAGCACGGACATAATTAAATGGCAGAGGAAGCTCTTATTGGAGAGTAATGTAAAGTTAACATTGGCACAGGATGCTCTTACTTGTGTGTGTGTGTGTGTGTGTGTGTGTGTGTGTGTGTGTGTGTGTGTGTGTGTGTGTGTGTGTGTGTGTGTGTGTGTGTGTGTGTGTGTGTGTGTGTGTGTGTGTGTGTGTGTGTGTGTGTGTGTGTGTGTGTGCGTGTATGGGCCACTTACTGATGATGTTCATCTTATTGATGTCCAGGCGAACTTTGGAGAAGGTGGTGATGCCAGCATTGGTGTAATCTCTTCGGCAGTCGCAGTCTGCACTTCTGGAGCCATTTGCTGGGCACTGGGTGGGGTCATTCAGCCTGGGAAACACACACACAGAGACACACAGAAACACACACACAGACACACACACACACAGACACACACACACACACAAACATACACACAGATATCAACTTTACACTTGCATGGAATTTCATCATTTACAGGCAGAGCACTACCAAGAGCCTAATCTTTCATTTTGAGAGCATTATTTCTTCATTTCACGTTGAGATTTTATAATGCGCTTCCTCAAATCCCTGCCCTGTCTCCAATAGACCGTGCTCGCATGCAGATTTGATCTGCTCAGATACACTGCTGCAGCACAAATGTCCTGTGCTTCAGTTTGAGTCCTTCTTCTCGCTCTCTGGCTGCTTCTGTGCCCTCGCAAAACTTCTCCTCTCAGATTTCTAATCTGGCATTCTTTGTGAAATGACCATGTAAAAATTCTCCAACCTAAACCAATAGAATGCCAGATATGAGTCTGACCAATGAAATCCTCACGGGTCATTGTGGGAGTATGCACTTTACTTAATAAAGCGTTCCTTAGGAGTGATTACTCACCAACATGTCAAATCAAGGAACTAAAATGATTATTGTATTGTAATGGTACATCGTACTTTTTAAAAAGTTTAACTGGCTAGATATTTTTCGCCAAAGCAATACACCCACGAACATATGTTTGGCTTTCATGTTTTCATTTATGTGAGCAGCGTGGCAAGGCCATAAACAAACAAAGGATCCTTGTGCTTTCATGATATATGATTTTAGTGCTTGTTATTTGTAATGGGTAAATTAAGTTAATTATCCATCCATCCATCCATCCACTATATATACACTTCATCCACTGAGGGTCCAATGGGAGGCTGGGGCCAATCCCAGTTGACACTGATAGAGAGGTGAGGTACACTCAGGACAGGTCGTCAGCCAATCAAAAGACAGACAATTACAAGCAACCATCCACAGCTACAGTGAATTTAATCCCAAACCGCATGTCTTTGGACTGTGACTGAGTATTTAAACCAAAACGCTAAAAACTGCAGCCCCTTGCCACCCAATGGTAACTAGCTGAGACATTAAGGCAGCAGAAAACAAAAGCAACTTCTCAAACCAGTGACAACATCAATATCTACATATATACACAAATATTCTGTAACTGATAAAAAGCTCAAATCATTTTTGTGCTACATGTTACATGTTTGATCCAATCAAAAGTAAATGCCACAGCAAAATTACTGGACATTAAGATCTATTTTTACTTTATATTTTATCACGTGAGTAGAAGTTATTCCAGAGAGAGGCGGTTTTGAGAAATAATGCTCTCAAAATGAAAGAACTTGCCCTAGAATAAAGAACAGAGGGAAACTCTGTAGTCAAGAGTCACTGGAATTTCTGTGATGAATCAGAATGCTCTCATTGTTATCCTGTAAGCTTTAGAGTTTACCTGAAGCCAAAGATCTCTGAAAAATTCTCTCCTTCTCCCATCATCAAGGTGATGTATTCCTGAGGAGTCTCCGTCTGCATTCCTGCACAGTATACCTGAGGAGAAGAAACAGGTGGACAGAGAAAGGAGGTGTGGAGGCAGGGATGAAGGGATAGAGGTGAGAGAAACATTAGATGAAGTGTATATTAGGACAAGAAGAGTAATACTGTTTGTGAGAATTTGAGGAAAAGCAGCAGAACAGAAGATGGTAATTACAAGCTTCCAAAGAACCCACAGTAAAACTGACCCTGAGCTTTAAAGTCACTTTAATGGCAGTGACAAACTTTCCACTGACTGTGCTTTATGAGACCTGCTGCATCTGTTTGCCACCTTGGGACCAAGCTGCTGAGCCAACAGAGTTTCAACATGTCAGACTGGGGAGATGAATTTGAGGCACTTTGTTTTGTACTGCAGACACAGTGTGTCTAAGTCAAGAGAAAGGAGACAAAGACCTGCATATAAACTCTCAAAAACACCTCGGAGGTTGCACTTACTCAAGTGAAAGTAAAAGTACCACATTAACTTCAACTGTTTAAGGTTTATATGGTACTTTTAGTATGTTTACTTTGAAATATACTTAAAAGTATTAAACGTAAAAGTATTTTCTGAGTGTAACCTTTTTCCAAATGTAACAGTGAAACACTTCCTGCTGCTGCTGCAAGAGGCGGGGTCTATTGTTACAGCCCCATTCTGATTGGATAAGTGGAACGATTCCCCTCTCGTTATTTCTTTCTTTCAAAAAAACATAAATCCATCTATATCGCTTATCTTTTTAGGGTCGCATGGGTAGCTGCAGCCAATCCAAGCTGACATTGGGCAAGAAGTGAAATACACCCAGGGCAGCTCGCCTAGTTAAATAAAGAGTCTCGATTTAACCTTAGCACCATCTGTATGTCTTTTGACTACTGTATGTAAGGAAGCCAGAGAATTCGGAGAAAACCCAGACCGACATAGGGAGAACATGCAAACTTCACACAGAAAGAACCCAGCCAAATTGGGATTGGAACAGGGAACCTTCTTGCTGTAAGGCGACAGATATAGGATATACAGATATAGGGTGATATATGTATATATATGTAGTAAAAGTCAAAATTACCTGAAAATAATTCAACTTCGGTAAAGAACAGATATACAAAAAAAATGTCTTAAGTACATTAACTGAGTACTTAGTTACATCCAACCATTGCCTGTTTGTTTATTTGTGAGTCAACAAGATCAAATACCTTGAGTGCTTTTCCTTGAACATTGAGAAAGTGTTCTCTGTCTGGGAGGAGCTGGTTCATGCTCTGGACCTCCTGACAGCTGGAAGGCAAACGGCCTTGAGGACACAAACAAAAGAAATAAGTAAACTAGCGTATTATACAAAGATTAAACACAGAGCAGGCATTCAGACTGTATACACACTCACGTGCACGCATGCACACACACATTTCAGCAGTTAAATCAAGTGTGGCAAATCGCATCGAATCAAAGGAAAACGAAAATCCTCATTGATGGCCCATCCCATGGCAGGGAAGTAAATAAACAGGACAGTAAATCTTTGATGTTTGCTCAAGAGCATAAATATTTCACTAAAGGCCGAATCTCACAGATCGACGGATCAAGTCGAGAAAATATCTAACACTGAAATCGGTGACAAATTCACTTGGCCCATACGTAACCCTCCACAATACCCATGACCTTTGTTAAAGAGCAGCGGTTTTCTCGCAGTACTCACAGTTTGGATTTCTGCAGACTTTTCTGGCTTCTGGCTTGGCGTCGGGAGAACACCTACTGCTTTCCTGACCGTCTGCAGACAGGCACTGCACCGTCCTCTCCATGACTGCGTCACCACAGCTCACTGGACACTGGAAGGGAGGAGCAACATGGCAGGGTCAAAGAAAAGCTTGTGGATGACAGGTTGGCCAGAGTGTCTATCTCTCTAGAAATTGTGTGTCCATTTTTGCCATTTCAAGACTGGTTTGTTATTGACCCAGGTCGGAGACTGATGCCAGGTTAACTGGCTTCATTTATGCAAAACCATGTACACAAATATTGATAAATATAGATAAAATAAATTAAGCATAAATTAAAATCTTTAATGAGATTAAAAACCTGCAATGTTTGCATTTGCTAGATTATACCAACTTAAATTCAGAGAAAGATTCAAAGACTTGTTTTTGTTTTAAATAAGTCTTCAAAACTGAAAAACAAACATGGTCTACTTTTCTTTTGGGAACCTTAGGTTTAAAAACAATGAAATATTGATAAATGACTGGACGACATTTAGATGCATGACTTGACTCACCTCTCCCCAGATTCCAACCCTCCACTCCTGTGGCAGCAGGCACGGGTCCAGATTACAAGGCATGTAGCTCTCAGGAGGGGTCCCGGGGCAGTTGGACAAAGACTGATGGCCGTACTCATAGTTGTCAGTCTCCACATGCACCTCGCTGCAGGAGATCAGACGCTGGCGGTAGCCCTGGCCACAGCTGGCCGAGCACTGGAGGAGAGGATAAATCAAATGGATTCAAAGATGGCCCTTTACATGAGTGGTCCCTTTGAGGAATCAAATATTACACTTGACGGTTAAGATCTCAAAGCTTTTAGAGGGACTACAAAATCAGGTAGATGAAACACGCCATCTTTGGCTCTCACCTCAGTCCAGTCCCCTGTGATCCAGATGAATTCACAGGCCTGGGTGTTGCAGCTCTCTAGGTGTGGAGGTCTGATCTGCTTCACACAGTACATCTCGTGGACCTCCTGCTGGTTGTGGTCCACGCACTGCAGAGCACGCTGTCTGTGGCCCACACCACATGACTTACTACACTGTATTGGAAACAAGACAGAGACAGATGTTTTACAACGATACCACATCCCACATGGCATGAGAGGTAACAGAAGGAACATCACGATAGTTCCATTGGTGGAAAGTAATTGGGGTTAAAACTAACTATTTTGAATAAGTAGCTGCAAGTGCAACAAGGAGGCTTCAGTTTAAGCACAGTTGGGTTTCTTCATCATAAATAAAAGTGTATCTGTGCATTGTAACAAAAAAATAAAGGATTGTGTTCTGTTGATAATGCAGGACCTTCACTTTATGGGGAGGATGGATTAGAAATGTCATAACAGAAGATAAGAGCTGGGAGGAAGACACCACTGTTGTTGGTGAGTGGAAATTGCTGGTTCTCGCAGCTAAACTGAATTCCTGGCTTGAAATTGCACACAGAGAGTAAAAGTAGTGTGAAGTGTCAGAAATGTAAAAGACTAGAACTACGCTATAATGTGGCAATCTGCCATTATAGTCACGTTAAATAAGTTATTCTCAAAATGGTTTCTGTCATTTCAGCTGAGACGGACTCACGATTGATTACTTCACAGACTCCAAATTACGTCTTTGGCTCAAGATAGCAGACTTTGTATCCAAGATATTTTGGCTTCATTTTAAGACAGCAGATGAAAGAACAGACACGTTGTCTTCTACTGAGGGACGACAGTGAGATTGATTTTCGTATCTAATCTGTGACTACAAGCATGAACACACATCATTTTCAGAAATTAGAACTACTCCTTTAAAAGGGTTAGAATAAGCATTAAAGATGGTTATCATGTACTTTACACTGCCAGGCTCATAGTCACTAAATACACTGCTGTTGATTTCTTTTAAATCCTATTGCGATGAGGTGATGCCTAGAGCATTTAACTATAGAAGCTCCGTGCCATAGAACCACCATGACAGTTTCTACTCTATTCAGTACTAGGTCTACTAGGTAACTCAACTATTATGAAATTCAAGTCTCTAGTATAATTCCTGCACCCACTGTTTCAGGAAAGGCTACTTGCGTCAGAGACGCTGGGTGTTACGACTGCAGCCTCCGCCAGCTGGTCTTCATCACTCTTTACACGCTTGTCAAACAACTGAAATGCCTGGAACTGTTGCTCTCACTTGTGCTGTGCAACAGAGGAATGAACCTTTACCCTGCATGATGGCTTCTGAAAGGGATAGTTCACCAAAAAATTAAAATCCACTCGTTACTCCCACCTTACTGCTCCTGCGGTGTCATCCAAATGTCCGTAAGTGAAGAATACTGTTGTTTTTTTATTTTCGAATACTCACCATTTACTTCAATTGTATTGGATTTGGCTGAAACGCTGTTTACTACTTAGACTCCAGAAGTGTTTTGTGGACTCAAACACTTCACCCACCCCCTCATCTGCATAGTGGTGAGTAGATAATGAGTGAATTTACATTTTTGGGTGAACTATCCCTTTAAGTTTAAGCATGTTTAAGTATACTTTAAGCTACAAATAAAATTAATTAATGACAAGCTCGGCTGCTTTTTGAAAACTTGGATATTTCCTTACTCTTTTATGAATTGCATGTTTACTTATTATTACTTTGCAGATGTCAATTTTTGACTTTGCTCTTTGCTGGAAAAAAGGCAAACTTCCAAGATACAGGACTAATAAGACATTTAAGGATCTAAGATGATATAAAACTGATGTACAGTTAGACATTTATTTCTAAGCCAGTGACAGAAACACATGCTGAATGTTAAATTCTACCAGGTGAACTTCTGTAATCACCTCCAGCCGTTAACTGGGACAACCGGTCAGGGAGCTCCAAACACTTCTCCACATAATTAGGCTTCTCTTTCAGGAAAGACATCTCACACTGATCAGTGACCCAGATTCAACATCACTCCTGAAGAGTCTCCTGCTGCAGCTGCCTGTTCTAATAACCCCAGCTCTCAACAAGGATCTGTAGCCTCTGGCCTACACAAAATTGCTGAGCATTACTCAGCAGGAATGCAGCCGTTTAATATAGCCTAGGTATGACTGCTACCTTATATTAAGCAGCGACACTATTTAACCTCAAGTCCTCTCAGAATCGGTGTAGGTTATAGATACATGGTAATATTTATGCAGAAGATACATTTTTGACTAAAATAGACATTAAAGAAGTAAGTGGAAACTGTGATTGACATCTAGTACCGTCCAATGGGTGCAGATCTAAGGTGTAGGTCGGTGTGCTTGAGCTCTCGTTCAGGCTCCACCCCCACCCCACTTCCAAGTAAGGTTGCTTTTGTTTTCAAAAACCAAGATGGCGCTCTGCATACTGCCACACTCGAGGCTCCAAAACAGCAGTTCACTAACGGGTGGGTGGCGTCTCTGTGGTTGCCCCTTTATTTATATTAAAAATGTTGCTAATTACTGATTGGTGCATGGACAAAAGTAGTACGATCCATTTGGAACTGAGACCTGCCCCCCGTTAAAAACCACGAAGGGAGCACAGATTCAAAATAGACAAAAAAAAAACTACAGATAAGTCTATAATTAATTAAACAAAATAACCAAAATAGTTTGGCAAAAAACATTTTATGTGCTTATATTGGACCACATCCATCATACAAAGAAGCTAACCCAGAAATTTGGTTTTCAAGGCCTTAAATTTAATTTAAAGGGCCCATTTTTACACCTTTCTGGGATTTAATCTGAGGTATTGTTACCCATAAGATGATAAATCAGTGGTTTAAAGTCAAAAAAACTGCTGCAGTGTGTATTTCCATGTCCTCTCTTCTCCCTCTCTCTGGAGCTGCAGGCAACAGGCTGTTTTTGCCTGCCTCTTGAACCCCTCCTCTGATTGGCCTACTGCACTTTGAGTGACACCAAACCAGGCCTATCACCGGTCTCATTCTGGCACATTGACGATGTCTCTGGTAAACACAGCTGAAAGTCACATTGTTATGTTTGGGTACAGCTATAAAAGATCAGCCACATATTCACAGTAAGTAAGTTACAACATCCTCATGTGTGTTAAAGTTTTAGAAGGACAGTCGGCCAATGTAGGTGTAACGTCCCGAGTTACAGTACGGAGTTTCATAATAGAGTTTCTATCTATACGGAGTAACGTCTAGGTTACTGGTGGTGGGTTCGGAGGCTGGACTGGTACCGGCTGGGTGGGGCTGAGAGACGACTGCGATCCTGTATTACTCATACGGGGGAGGAAGTACGAAACAAAACGTTACGATAACATAATTCTTAGAATGGACTGAGTGAAGAAGTCTGCATAGTGGCTGTTTTATACCCTTCAAGTAGTTACGGATAGTAAATCCCCAGAAAAAATATTTAACACAATATAGGCCCTTTAAGGAGGCATGTAGGATTATTGTTTTTATTGTTTAGATAATTTTAACTAGGGCTGGGAGATAAAACAATATAAATAATTATCAGCATACAATTTTATCAATAGCAATATAAGGTTTAATATATCAATATATATTGCTTAGGCATTGTATAAGCAAAGTGAGGACGTATTAATTTTTAACTTAATTTTTTTTCACTGTTTATCAAGTATCTGTCATTCTGTGCTCATAAAAAAGCATCTAAACCATGCAACTTTAGGAGCAAAAACGAGGCTTTAAACTTGATAGGAAAATATAATGGGACATTTATCATTAGAATTATTGATTTTGATATTAACATTTATCTTGATGTAATTTTAGGCCATATCTTCCAGCCCTGTTCCTCAAAAGAGTGCATTTATTCAGGGGTGTTACAAAAAAGTAGGAGAAGCAAGCCGTTGCTGGGGCCCTGAGCTGGGATGCGGCCCCTGAGGCCCTGAGCCACCTCTGCTGAAAGCATGCACTGGGGAAAGCATTAACCACATTAACTGAGAAGAGCAAGATTAAGAGGGTTAAGCTTATAAATGTTGATTTCAATAAATCCTCTCCTCCCCTCCTCCTCCCTCCTCTCCTCTCCCCCTCTCCTCTACCTCCCTCCCTCTTCTCTCCTCCTTCTGGTCTGAAGACTAAAGGCATCAACTCATACTTCAGCAGTTATGATAGAGCAAGCTCATCCCTGCCTGCTACACACTGCCTTACTCTCCTCTTCTCTCCCCTTATCCCCCTCTCCCCTCTCCCCCTCTCCTCTCCCCTCCTCCCTCACTTACCGGCTGCCACTCTCTTTCTCTCCAGTGGTACCGGGAGGGACAGTCAGCAGCCCGGCAGCTCTGGCTGGATGCAGGTCTGAGGCGCTGTGAGCAGCCGCTCTCCTGAGGACTGCGTCGGTCTCCAAGCTGACAGAAGACCTCCCGACGCTGGAGCCCGTCTCCACAGGACGCAGAGCACTGAGGAGAAGTAAGAGCTTTTTAAACTGGAGATTTTAAACCTTTATTACGGTCTTTTAAACCACTGTCTCACTGATAGTCCCGTTACATTGTAAACCTCGCGATACACAACACGCCTCGTGGCCGATGAGAACGGCATGTCTACTTTAGTTAATACTTAAGTATTACAAGTAATTTTGAGTAAGGTTACTTCTTCTTCTTATACTATTATAATTAACTTTAGGTGATGTTATTTCTTCTTTATTAAGTTTTTTAGCAACATTATTTCTACTTTATTAAGAATTTTTTGTAACCTTAAATAATGTCAATTCCACTTTATTAACTAAATGTGATGTTATTTCTACTTTATTGAGTATTATACTTGACTTTAAGTGACGTTATTTCTACTTACTTAAGTAAGCTTATTTATCTTATTAAGTAGGCTATTATAATTAACTTTGAATAACATTATTTTCAATTTATAGATTATTATTTGCAATTTAAAGCAACATTACTTCTACTTTATTAACAATTATAAGTAACTTAAGGTAGCTTTTCTACTTCACTAAGTATTACGTAATTTTATTTGCACTTTATTAAGTATAATACGCGATTTCAAGCAACATTATTTCTACTTTATTAGCTCTGTGGTATTTATAATTTTTTTCTCTTTAAAGGAATTTACTCAACTAATGAGTTTTATTCTATTCTATTAACATGTATTATTATGATTGATTAACTAATTTTGTGACATTTTGCTTAAACTTTTA
Organism: Limanda limanda; assembly: GCF_963576545.1. Lineage (NCBI taxonomy): Eukaryota > Metazoa > Chordata > Actinopteri > Pleuronectiformes > Pleuronectidae > Limanda > Limanda limanda. The sequence continues at coordinate 15,755,731 of NC_083639.1, forward strand.
TTGAATTTATAATGCTCACGTTTATATCCAAATGTTGCTGTTATATATTATTATAATTTAATTTGATATGTAAATGCAGATGTTTTTATTCCTCTGTTTTTGCATTACAGTGCTTCTTTAAGTGTTTTCAAAAATAATTAGGCATATGTTATATGGGCATATGTGATATTAAAGTAACTGCAAGCCTCCATTTTCTTATTACACTCATTGTTGATTATCAAATAAAATATTTGTTTTTTTTTATACCCTCAAGGAAAAGTGAAGCTTGAAACCTCGAAAGTAGTTTTTTTCAGCGTGTTTTCTTTATGCTGCAGCAGCAGTGTTTTCAATGAGAGTATTTCCTGCTGTAATGCAGAACACGTTTCTACAGAGAACAGGAATGAGAGAGGGTTGAGGAGTCGGTTCTGTTCAGCTCAGTCAGGCAGGAATAATCACATGACGTGAAGAATGCTGTCTAGCTTCCATCTAAGATGTGTGAACTACATTTTTCTGTTGGTCTTTTATATTTGTCTTTTCTCTTGGTCTTTTCTAACAGAGGAGCTGTTGACGAGTGCTGGAGATCTACATGACAAGCAAATTACATAATTTGAACAAGATAATCATACATTTACTGTATACAGATTTAAAGTGTGTGTGTGTGTCGGGGGGGGGGGGGGGGTGGTTATGTGATGTGATGTGGTGAAGGTGATAAAAGTTTGTCTATGTTTGTGTGTGTACATGAGTCAGACCTCCATCACACCACCACAGCTACAGCTCATGTTTTTTCAGGTTTAAGGAGGAAACGATAAACACATCCAGATGATCATCAGCGGTGAGATCAGACAACGGCACTGGAACCACGGCAGAGGAGTTCTACCAGAGTCCACGTCCACCTCAGTGTGTTGCAGGAATCAACAACCCGTCCTTCAGGGTGTGACACAATGCAACATATTTCACTGTATATTATCTGTTCTGACATCTAAGCTGCTGAACCACTGTAGGTAGCATGTTGCACCATGGGTAATCATGCTGCGCTTGGCTTGGAGAATCCTTTTCTCTTGGCGTGTGTCCCGCTGCACAGCTGTTCAGAGCAGACGCACATCCTCTCTGACGTATGCAGCACATATGTGGCTCTGCGCTCAGACTCTTGGAGTGAATTCAAGCAGACAGAACATGAGAAAAGAGAGAGACAGAGAAAACTGAAATTAAGAGCAAATGGAAGCATAGAAAAAAGGGGGTGCATCCAGCGGCCCAGGTGCAGTCATGATTGGCAACTATGACGTCAGTGAACTGGATCTTTTTTTAGGGCTTTCAAAGACAAGGCCAACATGTGGCTTCTATTGGGAAAGATAGAGAGAAAAAAAAGTGAAGGATTGAAAGAGGGCTTGAGAGAAAGAGTGATCAGTCAAGGCGAAAAGAGAAACAAGGTGAGGGAGGATAAAAGGGACAGAGAGGAGAGAAAAGTGAGGATCAGAGGAAGAGAAAATAGACATCAGATCAAAGAGGTGTTCAAGTCCGTCCTGTTGTCCTTCGTACCGTTCTGTGGTGTCAGAGTCGCAGGTTTACATTTCCTCAAACCTCTGTATGTATCCGCCCCGGGCCTGTGCAACACCCCAGCAACCCACCGAGTTATAAATGTGTGAAAGCACCCTGCCTTAGTTAGTGGCCTGGCATGAGGCATAAATACAGTCAGGTGTCTCTGCAGCCGGTTTAACACGTATGCACAGATCTGCCTGCAAGCTGATAAGCATTAAAGTGGAATGAGGGAGAGAAAGAAGAAAAGGAGGCAGCGTGAGAACATGCGTGGTGGAGGAGTGTTTTATGCCAGGGTCCCACCTCTCCCCAGTTGCCAGTCTTCCACTTGGGGCATCGTCTGCCTCGGCAGCGCCTCTGCTTGCCGGGTTTGGGGGACAAGCTCTGGCAGTTCTCCTCGGTAGCGCTGCGGCCGGATCCTGTCACACAGCTCACCTTACGGGACTTGAAGCCTCGTCCGCAGGAGGCCGAGCACTGCAAGATGTCAGAGGAGAGGAGGGGGTAAACAGACAGGTATGCTTTGTGTAAAAAACAACCTGTACACCAATGAAATTATTTTTTCTTTATATATTCAGTTGAATAAATCTGAATCTACATCTGCTGTAATTAAAAACAAGTTTATTGATCAGATAAATGTTGATTATTGTGTGTGCTTCTTTTGACTCCACAAAAAGAAAGTAAAGAAAAAAAAGAGCGATCCCCATTCTAGTTCCACGTGGACAGCAAGTCCAATGGCAGAGTGTGCCCGATTACCCCGGCAGTAGTTTGTTTCAACTCCGGGTTCACTGAGTTACTGAAGGTCTAACTCATTGTGACAGGCAGACACACACACACACACACACACACACACACACACACACACACACACACACACACACACACACACACACACACACACACACACACACACACACACACATAGCAGCGGCATTACAGGAGGGAGTGGAGAGGGGCTGGACCGTGCTTGGATAATCAAAGGGGGGCGTTGCATGCAGGGATGGATGGGAAGCGACAGGCTCAGAGTTGAACGGGTACGTGGCCCAGCGTGCGGTGCTGTCCTGACCAGCGAGGGACTGTACCGGACAGGAACACGCCTTGACCTCTCACCCCATTCACTGAGGAAGACGGTTAGTGAGGCTCATGAAAGGAGGGACTAATAAAATGCTTACTGCTTCTTTTTTTTTCTAAAATCCAGGCACCCTTCACACACCCGTTTGTTTCGTAGTTCACTAGATTTGTTAAGATTACTTGTGTTGTTCAACTAATAAAGACAAAGAAAAAAAAAGGAAAATAATTGGATAAATATTGTGTGATTCTGTCGTGCTTGACTTTGAATAAAAATGACAATGACTCTGTTTTTTGTATGTGTTTTCTATCAAGAGTGGGATATAAATCATAACATGTGTGAGAGGCAGACGAACCTCATGGTTGTAATAAGCAACTGAAACATATCATGTCAAAATATCAAATATTACCAAGGACCATAAAAACAAATATCATATTTTTTATGTTATTTCCAGAAATGATGACAATCCACATTTGTAATGGATGAGCTGTGGAGAGTAACTAATGGAGACTCCCCAGTATAGGTTCAAATCACTATAGGAAAGTATTTTACAGGCTCCCAGGCTGTTATTCTGCTTAAATGTCACGTCTTTCTCAAACAGTTCAATATACCTTTTTACAAGGGCTGTCCTGCTGCTGTGATGCCCTCACAATACCTTGGGAATCAGTGCCCCCCCCCACTCAACCCCCACCTCCACTCCACCACCCATGCAGGGCTCATTAACTTTGCCCACAAGTTCACCGGGGTTCTGTAATTATCCAGTGCAGCGCACTAATACAAACATCGCTGCTGCTGGCACACACTTGACCTCAACATTTCCGACTTCATCGCGTAATGAGAAGTGAGCGCAATTTAATTTACATCAAATAACGCGACATGCAGCGTTGACAGTGTCAATCGTCGATTTGACCTTTTTGAACTGACATCCAAAAGCAGTTCCCAGGATTATTGCAAACACAAAATGCTCAATTCATATATAGATTTATTGATTTTAAGATGTATTGAACTAAATCTTCCTATTTCCATCCTCAGCACAGTGTTAGGAAATCCTACTTATCTCTTTGTTTTGTTTTGTTGTCTTATTCCTGGATCACAGGCAATTTCCCATAAGTCTGTCTGTGCTGACAGGATGAACCGGGAAGGGGCCCCTCCCTAGATCAAATGGGACCCTTGACCTGCCAGTACACCACCGCATTGTCTTGCTGAATCCCCCTCCTCCCTCTTTAGAGTCACTGTCATGGGCCCCCACATTGGTCAACTGTCATCAACCCGTACTAGAATGGTGTAGAGGGGGCCGGACGAAAGGGGGCCAAAGGGTGCTGGCGACTTCATAGCCAAGCACGCGTCACCAGGCGTCCCAGAAAAAAGCCGCCGGGGCAGGCATTAAGAGTGAGTGAACACAGTAAATGAGATGAGAGCTATACATCGAGGCATTGTCACCACGGGACAAAGATTTACCTTCAGGGAGGAGGCTTTGAACTTCTGACACAGACGGTAAAAAGCAGGGTCGCTCAAAGAGGTCAGCAGAGGCCCTGACCGCATAAAATAACACAGATATTGCTCAGTGATTTGTGCATTTTCATTCAGGAAAAACACCCCATTGAAAAGAGTGGCGGGGAGGAATGCTTCATAAGCTGTTTGCCAGGCATCTTGTTTTAAATCCATCCGCTAAAGTCGAAGGTAAAACTAAATGATAAAGGACATTTCCCCTTTCACAGACACAGTAAACAATCCTCAGTTAAATATTTCAATAGAGGATGAATGTTTTTAAAAGTTGGTACTTGCATAAGTTGTCTCACTTTCTGATTTTTTTGGACAACCAGATGTCAGTTGTGTTTTTTCCCCTTGGTCTTAGTTTGCTGGGACATTGGCCCGGTCACTGCATGTGATAAAATTGTTTTGATTAAATAAGAATGAAGAAAAGCCTTGGATGGTACCTCTACTTCACTTTAATCGTAACCTTTTCTGGAAATGAACAGAAATCCAACAAATCCATAAAAAATTAAATACTGACATAACATTATAATGAAGTAACAATAAATACAAGTAATTACATAAATATACAGAAATCTTCTTGAAACACAGACTTATACTGCCATTTGTGAATAAGAGACATACAATATACTTATTTCAAGAGCCTGTTGGTGTAGAGTTTGTGTTATACTGCAACTGAAAAATTGAACTACATCTAGGATGTGATGCGGTAATTCTGTGATTCAGCCTCGATCGGACTTTACGCTGCTGTACAATCACAAAATCACGTGGGAGTCATGACGAGTGATAGCCCTCATTTTAAATGATGGGTGGTTAAAGTGTTAACAGGCCCTTAAAATAAGGTGTGATGTCAGTACAGACATTTATGACCAGGAAGAGTCAACTGGGTGGGCTCTGGGCTGCAGCCAAAGGTTTCCCCTAACCACAGATTCTGGATCAGTTTTCACTGTCGAGTTTTCAAACGAATGGTACAAGCAACAAGGTGGGAGATGACACACCCTGGATCTGTGTTTAGAGCCATCAACTCCACTGGATAGCCTCAACAACTCATGCTTAATCGTAGCCAGCCAAAATCCCTCCAGGATAAGGCAGGGGGGCAATCATAGCAGAGACTGAGGTAGACACATTAGGTTGGCTCAGAATAAGAGCTCTGGATACAAAACACTATTAACTTCCCCTGTGGTCACAGGTGTCATGTGTTCAAAATATGACATTTTAACAGCCCATTCTCTTAAAGGTTAAGCACGGTGTTTCATGGACATTCAAAGACAATTAAACATTATTTTGACAAATCTGTGATAAGACTTTAGCATTTAGCTGATCACTCTGATCAATCCACTAACTGCTCATGGAAAGAAATAAAACAAATACAGAAAAAGGCAGCATCAAAAAGCGATGTGCCACAATAAACACCAAACTGACCAAAAGTGTGATGGTTCATAGTTGATATTGATATCTCCCTTGTTTTTGGCCAAAGCACCACTGTAGTGAAGGGTATCATAGTTGAATGGCTAGTTGAGTTGTGTTTAGTTCCAAGTGAGGTATTGTTGAGCATAGCATATTTAGCAACTCCAAGTACTTACTGTACAAAGCAAATATTAACTAACACAATATAAATACACTCATATCAAGCACCTTTGGAGCAGAGAGCTTTAAACCTATTGTTTTGGCCACACTAAAAAATCTGGGTCAAAACCCTCTGCCAAACTGGAATACAATGGCTATTAGTTCTAATTACCACAAACTCTGTGAGACACTTTATTTTACAGTGCTGGTACAGCTGCTGTTGTTGATGTTTAGTACTGATACTGGACGTCTCAGGGACTTCTGAGTCAAAGATTTTCCTTCTTCCATACTAATGTCGTTTTTTGGGGCAACACCGCTGTTGGTTTCATAACAGGGAGTAAATGCATCAACTGTAAAATAAAGTGTCTAAATATAGGATTAGTAACTTCTCTATAAAACCACATGTGCCTTGAGACAAATTGAATTCTTAATACAATAGCCATTTCTAAGATGTATATAGTACAAAGATGTATAGATAGTACACAGCCCATATACAGTCCTATATAAGCTGGCGCTTTCAATGTTCACAACAGAACGCCAAACTGTACTGTGTAGCACCGCATATTTGGAGATTATGGGCCATTCTTTGGATAATAAAAGAACAAGGCATCATACTGTATATTCCTGATATACAAAAACATTCATCAGTATTTGCATATGAACAACGATTGGCTAAATGTGCGAATACAAAGAGCTAAGACACAAAATAAATCACTTTTTAAAGTTAATGCTATATACAAAAGAGAAAAAGAGAAAAAATATCTTAATAAATTATCTTTAAAACAATATTTTACAAAACTAACTTTGATTGTGATACGAAGTGATCCTGAATTTTTCAAATACGTACTAGTACACGGCTCATCAACAGTTTTATGGTAACTAGGACTGACAAAGAAAAAATGTTCTTATGGTCACAACTGTCACCGGAGCATTTTGTGATGATGACTTTTTTTTGGCATATTGCAGGCGAGTGTGTCTTTGCCATTGAAGTGCAACAGAAACAACTTTTACGAATGTCTCGAGGATACATTGACCAATCACAGGAGCCAGAGAGGGAGCGGGAAGCGGTGGGGGGTTAGAAGTTAGAGTAGAGTGGGAGTGTGGTTTCTCCAGCACAAACACACTATAGTCATTCTGCCCTTGTAAGACTGTTTGTGAAAGAGTAACACTACAGGTATTTGAAATAAAACGTGAGGTTGAAAAACAAGATGTAAAGTATTTTTTATGAGCGTACCGAGCTCCAGGGGTCTGTGCTCCAGTGGGGGCTAGACGGGCATGGCTGAGTATTGCACTGCTCGCGATCTGGTGGCTTGTCGTGGATCTCGCAGCTCAGGTCGTTGAAACGCTCGCCGTTTGGACGCTGACACACCACCAGCCTTGTCTTGATCCCACCTCCACATGGCTTTGTGCACTGAAGACAGACGGAGAGGGGAGAGGTCGTGTTTTTCAGGTGGGTATGGGGAAGGGGTTTGGGGGTATAAAATAAATAACACCCCAAAAGAACAATTTTCCACATGAAAAGAGAAAATGGAGAACCTCTGATTTGTAAACCTCTGAGTCAAAGTAATTATTCAAACACTAATGAGCATCTCAGAGTTTATACTTTACTGTCTTAGCTCCACATGTATCTATCCCTGGGCCACGGTGAGGTGCAATCTCATGTAGAGTAAAGTGGTGTCTGTCTTACCTCTCCCCAGTTGCCATAGATCCACTGCGGACATGGCCCTGACTCACAGGATCGTTGCTCACTGGGCCGACTGCGATCCTCACAGCTGTTGGCAGGGTAGCCGTTCTCATCCTGGCACACAACCACACGCCGCTGGAAACCTCCTGCACATGTGCTGGAGCACTGGTGTTAAAAGGAGAAGAATGTGCACGGTCAGACAGGTGGTTCTCACAAACAGATGCTGAGTGAAAAAGGAGGTGTTAATGAGTCCTCAGAGGAACATAGCTGTGTGTGATATACATTTAATTTAAACAAACAGCAAGGCTAAACTCATGGCTGTCTTTGTCAACATAAAACTAAATGGTAGGTTAAATGCACTGGAACAAATGACCAGCACACACACAAAAATCAGCTATGTTATATTCGTCTTAGGTCAAACGAGCGACAACGTTTGCTGTCCCCGGGACAGAAGACGGAAGAGTGACCAGAAATAGCTGTGATTGCTTCCTAAACTTATTTTAAGGTCAAACATATTTTTGGACATTTGACATTATCACTGACCCAGTTTTTTAAAAGCAGCTGAACAATACAGAGAACGAGATTGAAGGAAGGGGGCGGGGGGGGGGGGGGTTATTGAGGAAGTTGGGTCACACAATCCTGTTACGTCACAATGGACAAGGCCAATGTCCTTAAAAGGCAAATGACATTGAGCATCTTCGTCACTTTAAGTATCACACTGCAAGGAAAAAATAACTGGCTCACCAACTGTATAAAATGACTGAAATATCTAGAGGACGAATTCATTGGACACCCAAAAGGAAATGCTCCATATTTTGGTTCCTACGCCTATTCACTTCCTTGCTGTGAACAAGATGAGGCAAAACTCTTCTGTGCAAACCTCTCATGTCTGTTCAGTAAATATAAAGCTGAAGCCACAAACTGGTTAACTTAGCTTAAAGACAGGAAACTGGTTACGAGCTAGCCAGGCTCCAAAGGTCACAAAAGCAATGTATATGGATACTTGGATAATTCTACCAATCTCTAATTATTTTTCCATGAATCAACAGAGATTACCTAATACACAATGATAACAAGTGAGCAACTTCTTATTATTAGGATCATACAAAAAACATCATCATTTCAGTGCTGCTGCTCAAAACTTCTCTGGTCTTCTAATGTTTGTGTCAAAAGTTTAGCTGCACAAGACTTAGCACAAAGGTTCAAACACTGTGATGCTGCTGAGTGCACATTAAGATAACTCACCGCGCCCCAGGGTCCGGTCCGCCATTGGTGGGATTGGCTATGGGGCAGGTTGTTCCTGGTGCTGGCGTTTGGTGAGGACGGCAAAGGTCGGGACTCACTGGAGCGGGACGGGCATTGAGACATAGCGCAGTCCTGCTCTGTGGTAGGACGATCGTCTTGGTCACACTCACTAGCATTCACCTCCTGGTCACTGATGACACACACTACCTGCCGTGTCGTCTTCCCCTGGCCACAGGTTACCGAGCACTGAAAACACACACACACAAATACAGTGCATAGATATCAATGATCCGTATAAATCCAATGCAAATAAATATCTGAATGCAGGCAAAAACAAATGGATCGACCATTTGACCACAACACCTGCATATGCAACTCAACACAGATGTGTGTGACGTGTAAAAAGTAGTTAGAAACACGTGTCCAATTAACATGGAGCTTAATGTCAAGTTGTTTCTATTTTCAGACCAAGGATATATGACACAATATCCTTGATGCACTGCACTGTACCAATGTAATCAATGAAAAAAGTTGGTTCAATTAGCTCCAATGCTAACAATTAGCTGCAGCTTCAAATTTTTTGCCGTTTCTGAGCATCACTTTCCCTGTTAAATGAACGAATGGTTGTGGCAGTTGGAAATATCATTACATTACATGTCATTTAGCTGACGCTTTTGTCCAAAGCGACTTACATTTTTAGTACACTCAACATTTATGAGGGGCCATTTAGGGGTTCAGTATCTTGCCAAGGACACTTCGGCATGCAGATGGGGAAGAGTGGGGATTGAACCAGCAACCTTCTTGTTGGAGAACGCCCACTGTACCCCCTAGGCCACACCGCCCCTGTGTCAGTTGTTACTATTCAAACTAAGCTGTTAAGAGTTTGTGTGTGTCTGTGTCTGTAAGCAATTGTTAAAAATAGTTTGAGTAAGCAGAGCCTCCACTCTGAAACACTACTGAACAACTAACTGAGTGAAGAAAATCCAACAGAGTGAGACGTCTTTTTTCTAGAGGCTCTCATCACTGTCAGGGTTGGCATCTCCCAGCTGAACCTTCATTCATATCATATCAGTAATTTATCCCTGGACACAATTTACTATGTATTACTATAAACTATATGCTTGTGCTTTTTCAATGTGTCAGATATACCGATGTCAATATTCGACATCTAAATATTTCTAAATAGGCTATAAGTATTGGATAACAGCAGATACCCAATATCAAAGGACTCAGATCTAGATACAAGCTTAAAGTAGAAATTATTTAAAAAACGACCTAGTGTACCTTTTCTATTCACATATTAATTTAGCTTGTATCTGAATGTACATGTATCTGTATCTTTCATTCAAGGGAAGTGAGCTCATGTGCTCTTCAAAAAAAAAGAATCAATGTTAAGCTTTGAAACATGCATATTTGTTTACTCGATCCCTTTTTTCTCAATTCCTTCTTTTTCACCACATACTGAAAGTCCTGAAAGTCCTGTACACCCCAAAATTGCCCCTGACTGTGCCATCAGGGAATAAATGGTGTGAAGCATGTAGCAGCGCAGAGTGAATGTAATGTCAAGGGCTTTGAGTGGTCAATAAGACTAGAAAATCAGTATATACAAGGGAAAGAAAAGAAATTCATTCACAATTTAGTGTTTCCTATTGTCTCAGATGTGGAGGTGTTGACCACAGCTGTTTGTTTCTAGGTTGAAAAACCACCCCATAGTTTGGTGGAGGCCATAAACAGAGACAACCAGCAGAACAATGATAATTATATTTAGATGGAATTTGATGCCACATGCTTTAAAACTGACCAGACATTCTACCGACCAAAACAATGAGGAGGCACATTCTAACGAAGGTCCAAGACCAACTGAAATATGACTTAGTGTTGAGGATGTGGACACAGATCTCATTCCATTCAAAGAGGACATGCAGGACATTGCCATGACTTCGGGACTGCCTGACAAAGCAGTTCTTCCTACAGGACCCAGGAAAATAAACGTTCCTTTTCCTAAGTAACACAGGATAGATCTTACACAAATCTTAGCACAGACCACTCTATAGCTTGTATAAGGTGATCTTTTATACTTGTGCAACAGCTGTCTGGTCTAAAGCCTTGCCTGGGATTACTCTGTCCAGGGGTTTACAGTGTGCTGTCAAAAGTTATGGATTTCACATGATCATAGGTACAGTTAGATGGTCTTATACATAAAGCTGGTGTATATGATGTTGCACTAAGTAAAGCTGTTGGATAACGTACTGTCATCTGTACCACAATAACAAAAGTCTGTCATATTGGAGTGTTCTGTCACTGCTAGATAAAGTTATGTTGCTCTTGGTTAGTAAGTCGAGTGGGTGTGTGTGTGTGTGTGTGTGTGTGTGTGTGTGTGTGTGTGTGTGTGTGTGTGTGTGTGTTTGTAGCTGGGATAGGCCGCTCAAATCGTTTTTAGCCTTGGGATGAACCATTTCCTTTTAGGGGTCAATGAGTGTCTTTGGCTTTGTATACGTGTGGGTGTGTATGTGCATGTGCAATTGTGTGTGTGTGTGTGTGTGTGTTTGTGTGTGTGTGTGTGTGTGTATGTGGTGACCAGACCTGCAGTCTAGCTGTACTGTATCACTAGGACTGTGATGAGAAACATCTGTAAACAAGACCGGAGCCCCTCTCTACAGCCCCTTGCATCTCCCAGCTCCAGAGTGCCTCACTCCAACTTTCTATCTCTCACTCACACACGCAAACACACATGCACACACACAGTGGTCTTTCTAAAGTTGTGAGGACACTCACGTGTTGTTGCTCCTTGACACGCTAAACCTAAAACCAGTTCTTAACCTTCAAGCAGTCAAATAAAGTTTTGTGGACCAATCTAAACATCCTCACAATTCTGAAACATTGAACAATACGTTGTCTTCACATCCATAGAAAGACACATACTGCTTCTCTAGCCTCATTCCAACCCAACTCCAAACCTCTGCACACATTTGCCTTCCAGCTGCAGCTTCCCTGCAGACCTCTACAATTGCATGTGCACACCCTATTGTCAGTGTAGGTGAAAAATGATGTAGAGAATACTGAAATACAACTTGTAGGAGGAAAAACATCTGGATGGCAGTATTGACCCAATTTAGGTTAATCAACAGGGCTGTCTGTCAGTATAATTAGATGCAGATCTGAGGGGAAGTGCTCGATTCTACAGGAAAACTCCTCTCCTAATGTTCATTTGAAACTCTTCTCTACCACATTGGGTGAGCTCATACAGATCATCATGTTGAGATAACTTATGTTAACTGGGTCAGATATAAGTGAATAAGTGATTATAACAGGTGGTTTTCTTACCACTGTCCATTCCAGCACTTTCCACTGTCCGCAAGCCACTGCTGAGCACACTTCTCTGGCAGGGGGTTTGGGTAAGTGGGCGCAAGCTGACTCCTCTGCCACACCGCCCTGGTTGTCCCGGCAGCTCACATAGCGCATCCTTGTACCTTTGCCGCAGCTGGCAGTACACTGGTGTGCAGATGAGAAAGGTTAAGAGGCTGGAAACCAACAAACTGTGCAAACTGAGGATACGAAAGGACAACCAACCTGAGTCCAGGAACCAAACCGCCACTGGGTTTTGTGGGCCTGGTGGGAGGGGACTTTGGTCCCTGGGGGAACAGGGTGGCTGCTGGGACACTGAGCCAGTTCACAGTCCTGTGGAAGGAAGGACACATACACCCGTTTATGCAGCGATTAACAAAGTGAATATACTGTAACAACATCTGTCCCTGGCCACAAAATACCATGAATATCAGAGATAGCTCCCCTGACATGGGACAGTCATTAACAACTTAAACTATATTCCTTCGGCTCTACATTAGAGAGCAGTTGTGTTTCCCATCAACATTTTCCCCCCACCTTGCCAAAACAACATTAACAGGGTCCGCCCCGTCAGTTCAAACTATGGATTGTGGCAGTAAGCCACTCAGCATAAAGCCCTGATCCCTGTCATAACAGGTCACAGTGGAGTGGTATTCAGGGCTCCAATGCCCATGCTGGCGTGGTTGCAAACTCCACCCCTAATCCACCCCCTTGTCCCTCACCTTCCGCCCTTTCCTCTTTTTCTCCTCATGCCCTCTGGTGCCCTCTGACCCCCAGTCTCTAGGAATGAGGGCCTTAATCAGGTCACACAGGATCTGAGCAGGCTCCACATTCCTCACTCGGCCACCTAATAGCAACAAATAGGCCTTGTGGTGGTGTGCGGTAGTAGCTCTACGCACACTTCCAAGTCGGTCACATTTTAGATGTCAATTCTGAATGAACTGCTAATATATGACATAGTCTCTGATGAGTCTGTGACTTTGTGTGTAAGGGTGCGTGCTGGAGCTTTAATGTTGTAGCTGTACAAATACTGTGACTCCAGCAGTGTTCAGAAGTGCTGAGCCTTCCTTCGAACTATGTGAGGGAAATATTGAGCAAAGCCTCCACCTCTCTACTCCTTGTGCTCAGAAGGACTTCTATCCGTCTATCTCTCCCTCGTTTTCTGTGCCTTGCCTGGTGGCAGTCTGCAGTGGGACAAGCGGCCTGTTGGCCAACTTCATGGCTGGCTGGTTAGAATCACAACAAGGTGGGGCGACTGCTTCAGGGTCACTGGTTCTGTCGGCCCAGGCACCGGAATTAAGTGCCGCTTCTACTAGAGGGGGGCCTCATCCTGGGTCTGCATGCTCAGCCCTCTAAAGGGGGTTTACGCCCAACGCTGATCAAACAAAACCATCATTCAGCTCAAAATAGGCTCCTTTGGTTTTTCTGTCTATGTGTTTGTGAGAACAGTACAGATCCACATATTACACACATGAACATCAAATTTTTCAGTCTGCATGGAGAAGGAGTAGGAGACAGTGCCAAATATTTAAAACTGTAAATTGACTTTTCAACTAAACTGCTCTGTAAATTAGTAATTTTTCATCCAATAAATGTAACTTGTGATATTTATCTTAACTGGTTTGTAGTTGAGTGTCCAAGAACAGCCGTCACAGCTAAAGGGTGTTTTGAAATGAGGGTATGGACAAGATTCAAACTAAGACTAAATACTCTTATGATACACCTGACTTCTGCCCAACATTAAGTGCATCTTACACAAAAAGTATTTTGAAGAGTAACTCTGTAAGATCGTCCTGCAGCGTTTGAGCTGAGAGGTCTTCAGTTGTATCTCTCTTCATGAGGATGATGAGGCCGGTAAACACCTTCCCCTCTGTTTCTCTCTCCACCAGACTACATCAGACAGCATAGCTTTATTGAGTTCAGGTGGACATGAGGTGTGTGTGCTTATCTGTGTCTGTTCAATTGCAGTGTGTGTTAATACGGATGCTATCTTCTCTCCTCACAGTATGAATCAGTTTGTCACTTGACCTTGGAATAACTGTTGCTGCGATGTGGAGATTAAGAGACTGTGGGACGCTGAGAGAACTAAAACAAACATGTTACAGAGAGGGAGAAAGGATGCAAAGAAGGGAGAGAACCCCCTCCTTACCTGGGTGTCGGTGGGTCGGGTGGCAGCGTTACATTCAGTGTCATCCATGACAGCACCATAAGAGCCGACCACACACTTCACCGCTCTCATTTGGTAGCCTGGCCCACACGAGGTAGTGCACTGGGTTTAAAGAGGGGAAAAAAAGGAGCGGTGGGGAAACATTGAGCAAAAGACAAAAAGAATGCAAGAAAAGAGGAAAACAACAAAGCAACCGCCAAACACAAACAAATCAAAAATTGCAAACCAGGGTAGGCGAGTAAAGAAAGGGTAATTTTACTCCTCCACTTCCCTGACAACATTCTTTAGTTTCATGCAGATACAAAAAAAAAATCAAAAGTCAACTTCACGAAGAACCGTAGCTCATTTACATCGTATTGTCCTCTTTCCGTTGCAGGCGAGTCAGAGGGTACTACCCTGCGTTCTCTTCTGCCTCATTGCCTCCAATGAAACAGGGTCAAACTTGTGTGGCGGCGACTTCAACTACCATTTGAACACGCTTCATTAAACAACTTCAAATATACCTTAACATTTGCCATGGGGGTTGGGGGTGGGCTGCATAGAGATGTCTAACATTTTTGGTTGTTCGCTTCTCTATGCGCACACACAACTGAAGCTAAGCATGCACACAAACACAGACACATGCATGTATGCATTAACCTTTACAAAGCTTCCTACAAGAGCAAGACTTCCCTTAAAACCCATAGCTTTTGAATATTAAAATGTTCCCAAGTGTGCTCACACAAAAAAAAGCAGCTTGGCTTAATATCATCTATCAACCAGCTGTACCACTGCATCAGCACTAACCCCACAATTGCCCTTACTGGACAGCGTAGCACAAAGGGCACACTAGTGTCTGCTGTTTACAAGAAGGTGACTCACCTGTCCCCAGGGTCCGACCTGCCAAGATGCGCACTCCTGCTGCTGGCACGTCTGCACTGACTCAGGTTTAGACAAGCCACAAAAGCGATCGTCAAGACGGTCCTCGCCGAACTGACACCACGTCTGACGGTGCTTGTAGCCTTTCCCGCATGTAACAAGGCACTGATGGACAAATGTTTCAGGGTTCAAAATGAGTAAACAGTATATGACATGATGACTAGTTGTTATCAGTCCAAAACAGGGAGTGTTTTTTGAGTATATTGCTCACAGAATGCATACAGTAAAGTGTAGGTATCGGTATTTAGCTGCACCACATGGGAGATGGGAAACATTTCTGGAATGCAGCCCAAAGCTCCCCGCTCTCCAGCGTGTAATCTGTGCAGCAGTTTGCAAAATCTTACCCTGCAATCACCAATTTCCCAACACTCACTGTACAGGAAGGAGGGGAACAACTCTCCCGAAGCCGAGTGCTCAATCAACACTGTGATTTTACATTGGACCCAGATCATTGCTGGCTTACTATACTACAGTATTTACACTAGGTTCTGTTTATCTTTATACAAAGTTAAACCAGCTACGTAAACACCAGTGTGAGGAGGATAACTCGCAGATTAATATGTAGGCACAAGATTTATCAAACTACAATTTGATATATGAACATTTAATGTAACGTTGTGTATGTGCTGAACCTATGCAGTCCCTTTATTGGAATAACTATACATGAGCAGCAGTTATCAGACTTCCTCAACAAGAACAGTACTGACCTCAGACCAGTCACCAGTCTTCCATTGTGGACAGAGGAATTCATTGCAGGACTGGACGGTCAGCTTGTCCCTTTGACTGCATTTGCTCTCATCGCCACCGGCCTCAGCTGCCTTTCGACACACTGCCCCTCGACGGCGGCTGCCCCCACCACAGCTCTTGGAGCACTGCGGCACACGTTACAACTTCAGCAAGTATAAGCATACACGCAACCCATGATCAACGCAAATCCCCAACGATCTTACCTCTGACCAAGGCGAGTACTCCCAGCCACCCGGGTTACAGTCGCCGTGGCAACCTTCCTTGTCATCAGGTTTGCGCTGACCACTACAGTAGCGGTCATCAACTTTCTGGGTCTTGCCATCTGTACGGCTTATTTTGGCACAGTATATTTCCAGGGTACGATATCCAAGACCGCACTGAGCTGTGCACTCACTCTTACGGGCCACGTGCCACCTGTGTCAAAGGTGATAGGATAATTGTTTTAAATCCCCATGTGAAGAAAGACTCATTGACTGGTTCATGTGAGCAATGAAGGATGATTACATTAGTAATACCAACCTGAGTTCACATTCAGTATTGCAGGGCTCAGTGATGACGGCAGGTCTGGCTGTGCCGTGACACCTCTGGTCAGATACCACCACCCTGTCTGACTCTCTGCTACAGAGAATCTTCCTCTTCCGCTCTCCTATGAGACCCAATGACAGAGAGTTTGGACGGTTAGTAAATTTAAAAAGTTAAAGTCTCTAAGCAGAAATACTGAATCCACAGCAATATTTTCATGTATATATACAGTATATATATTGTTTTTTTTTATATGGTTGTTTGATTTTGTTTTATGTCGCATATTCAGGTTTTTAAATAATAAATAAATAAGTTGTTCTTTGGTTAGAAACTTACAGGGGGTACATAGACATCTATGAAGAACGTTGCAATCTGTGGTTTCATAATGCTATCCTTAAATAAAACCTTTTATTATTTATAAAATACCTTCCACAGCCTGATTCAAGCTTCTGCAAGATCCTGCAAGTAGTTATCGGAGGCAACAGCTTGCTCAAGCACAATGTAGATCATTACAGCATCACTGAGAATACCAGAAGCTACGGGTATGTGTGCTTCACCTTGGCTCTCGTGTGGACAAGCCTGCACTAAATCACAATGCAACTTCTGTACAGTAGGGTAGAGAGAGATTTAAACATCATGTGGCCCCAAGAAAGAGATTCGCTATCGGTACCTCATGTTACCAAGTTTTGCAGCTCAGTACTCTGAGAGCTTAGTGTGTCCCGGGCTGGCAGAAAAGCCATATAAATCGGAGAATCAAAAGTGCTGAGGGAATTACATAGTTTGCTGTTTATCCTGCTGTGTGAACTTGTTGGTTTCTCTTTGGAATTTACTGTAGGTTGTTCACGCAGGGCAGTGTCAAAAGGCGGATGAAGAGATTCTCAAATAAAGTGCTTGAGTCATAACACATAGCGGGTTTTCGAGTTTACCTGCAATCCGCCTCTGCACACCCACACACCCCGACATATCCACACTCATGCCAAAGACGGCCATCTGCCACAGCGTACTCTGAAGTTGAGCTTTAATCACTTGTTCCAAACCTATAGGTCTAGCATGGGCTTGTCAAGTTTAGCCAGACAATCTGCTCTCCCCTATGCCTCTGGCACAGCGGTTCACATATCTCCTCATCCCTGCACTCACCACTACATTTATCATTGGCTACGCCCATCACCTCACCCTGCCAACCCCTTGTGCCTCCCCCTCACCTTGGCACAGGCGGCTGCACTCCTGCCAGGGCCCATAAGCATCCCAGAAGAACTGCTGAGGTTTGTCCTCTATAGGGATGTTGAAGGAGTACCTGACATCTGGGTTGTACAGGTTCCCCACAGACAGCACCTACGGAAAGATTCAGACAATATTGTATGTTTTATACTGCAGTCAGATTATGGGTATTTATGGGCAACAGACTGTCCACATCTTCAGGAGTAAAAGTAAAGCCTGCAGAGGTCTCACACTTTAAGATTCACTGCTGCTAAGGTCTCTAAACTCATCTTGCTTGCATTTTCCAATCTGGAATGCTAAGCCATGGTGACGGTTTACCTGGACAATGATCTCCTCCTCGATACGGTCAGTGCAGTTGATCCTCTCAATGACATGGTCAGAGCCACTGTACTCGATGACGGTATTTCCCACTTTAATTTCCCTTTTGAACATGCTGACCACAAACTCTCCATTTAGCAGGAACTCTCCACGGCTAGTTGATATGGCTGCAAGGAGTCAGAGAGAAACCGTGAACTTACTGTAGTTGGTCACACTGACACAGAGGATCACAATGAGCCGTATGAAGAGTAAGTTAAACTAGTGTTGCCTAATTGGTACAAATATACAAAATAGAAGAAAATATGTATAATACTACTAATACTACTAATATAAGTATTGTGACAGCAACTGTTGACAATAAATATTGTAATGTTAAAGACATTATAAAACTTTAAAATTAAAAAGACTTTTTTGTATAATCCTGCTAACTAACAAACAAACAAATGAAAACAAAATCTCCTTGATGGATCTGTCTTTGGCATGTGACAGGGCAACTCAGCATCACTTTGGCTAAAATGTTCATGAGGCACGTGCAGAAGGCAACAGTCAAGCCTTATTGGGGTCAAATTACCCTCTGTTCCTGGAGAATCCCATCCAGGGGCATCATGTTCTGTTAACAGCCAGTCTGCTGCACTCATTCACCCTAATGTGATTATGGAGCTAATTTCCTGCTTTAACTTTCCTCGCCATTTCACACATTACACTAATATGTTTTGGAAATCGACCCTCATTCCAGCAAAATTGTCCCCACTTTGGGCCCCTAATGACTGTTTCCATCCACAAATAAATACAGACAGAATAAATGATGACAACTGAAAGGTCATATTCAGAAGTGACATATAATTAAACATACAGGCGAACAAACAGGCATAGAGAATGAAAGATAATAACAATAACAAGACATTTAGAGACACATGTTGACCTTAATGGAATGGTACCCAGAGGGCTGTCTCAGCTCAAGTATTAGCACGTTCGCGTCAACAAGGCATGTATACGAATAGCTGACAAATCAGTTATATCCAGAATGACAGACAGGTAAACTGTATGATACAGAAACAGACATATACAGACACACACCTACTGTATACAGACACACTAAAGCATATAAACTAATGACCTGGCGGGAATGGTATCGACAGGCCTAACTTGGGTATATTAACACTAAAGGCTAACTCCTATGCAGTACATGACGTTACACACAAGTCTGAAGACTGTCATCCACAAACACAGACAGGCAGAGATCAAACATGCAGCTCAAAAGCAGAAATAGTTATTTCTTTAAAAATAAATTTATGACATCTTACCGAGGTAGTTGTCATCATCTGGTTTCCCTGAGTAGCTGTGTTGACGCACATCTATATTTGTAGCACCACTGGGTATTCGCACTATTTCGTTATAGCCTGCAAATGAGAAAGTAGTTTGTTTAAAACATTAATATACCGAGCTCTGTGCCTTGCTAACAGGAGAGCACCACGGCCAATGTTTATTCTGATGACTGAGCACAGATAAATTATGTGTTGAAGCAATGTGACTTGCTATAACAAAGGGAGGGACTGTGGCTCACCATAGTGGACAATGTTGAAGGTGCCTGCCACAGTTTTGCAGGATGAGTTGTCACCTCCACACACGCCACATTTGTCCCTCCTGGCTTTTGAGTTCAATACATGGTCACAGCCTGCTTGCTGCTCAGAAAAGAGGAAAAAGGGAGGTGGAAGTGGAAGACAAGTTTGAAAAGAAAGAAAGAGAATAATAGTGAGAAGATATTTAAACATGCAGCTAAAATGATATGTAGGCTCCAAAAACAAATATGTCGGACTGATCTTCAAAAAAAGTGATGCTACAGTTTCAAGGAAAAAGTTAATTGCTGCATCATTAACATGTCACATAAACCGTCTTCCATTTGGCATCAACTTATTCACTTCTTGATGAAAAAGTGATTATTAAGCCAGAGTCAAACCCACTGACCCTTGAAATAATTGCAAAAGAACTTATTGAGTTACACCCATCTGAAATAAATTTCCCTTTAAAAAGATATATAAATAAATAAAAAAAATCACACAATAGAAATGGCATAAGCTGTTCCTGCTTGTAATTGGCTGAAGCAAGAGACATTTTTTATTTTCTATCAAGGATGAAGAGCTTAGCTTGACTGCAACAGCACAGATCTTAATGCACATGCCAAGACCAGAGGGGAAACGTTTTGAACCACAATCTAACCAAAGCACTGTGTGTGGCTCAGAGTGAACAAAGAGCAGCCCACTGCTTGTTTCAAGAAGCATACTGACGATGATGCACGATATGTTAGTAATCAAGCTTTCAAACTAAAACCTTTCTGTCACAAGGGGTAAGGGACGTAAACACAGTCTGGTCTGGCAAAGGATTGAACTGCCTATTGAAGGATGCAGAGATATTTATATCCACTCTTTGAGTCAACATGCAGGAGTGGTCCTCGACAGAAACTATATTTGTGATACCAAAAGTCGCTGTACATATGAATTTGAACCATGCAGTCGTATATTGTGAAGTTCAAAAGGCTTAAGGATCTCACCCTGCACAGGCCCTGGACACAGATGTCGTTGGTATCAGGTCCACACGGCGTGCCATCAATGACCCGGTCCCTGAGCTGATAGTAGGCCGTGCTGCCTGCCACCCTGCAGAACAGCTTACACCTGTCCTTCATCAAGACTGAAAGAGGATGAAAATGACAGAGAGAAATACTTAGTACCAACAGATATCAATGCATAGCTCATTTTGTATCTACTCATCATTGGAAAAAGGAGGCTTTGCTGGTGACCCACTTCCGCTGTACTTGGGCACCCAGCGAACATTTGGAGGTAGACCGTTGATGTTGAAGTGCCTGCCGTCAAAGGCAGCACATTGCTCCTCCCTGAAGTCCTTCTTCTGCTTTGAGCAGGGCTCAGAGTTACAGGAACGAAACTTCATCCGCCGACCAACACAATAAATTCCTCCATTCCTGGGCCTGGGAGTGAAATCAAAGAAGTTTAGTGGCTTTAATAAATGTCTTAAAGCACACTTTATAATGCTTTTTGGGTTTTCCCTTTCCTTTTTTGTGTCCTGTAGCTTCTTTGTACATCTAAAAAGTTCACTAGGTTACAGAGGCCAAACTCTGCAGCAGCAGGAGTCCGTCTCTCCCACAAAAGGCCTTTTTTGCATTCCTGGCTTCTTTCCGTTTAAGTGTCTATGTCACCAAGTTACATGTAAAGGCTCACTCATGCTTAATAATGGTTAAGTATACATAAAAGGACAAAGCCTTCTGTCCGTTCTCTGCTTTCATTTTGTCCGTACTATTGCATGTACTCTGAAAGCTTACTATTACGGAAGAAACAACAGAAACAGCAGTACCGGTGGAATTTTTCAGGGGGCAGTGTAGTCAATAATTCAACCATGCGCACAAGGAGGAGTCTTTAACAATAGCAGAACTTAATGAGGAGAGACTTAGTGAGTTGATGAGAAACAACAGGAATCTATATGATCTTACTCTGCCTGGGCACAAGGACAAACATCCGCTAACAACCTCCACTAATGCTGTGTTTGTTGTTGTCAGAAACTCAACTCTTTTGGTATGTAATAGAAGAATAAATTAGCCTTAACACGCATGCCTACCAGCTAGCTTGTCTCAAATTGGTAGGAGACAGCCTGATAGATCTGCCTGTCTTGATGAACATGAGTTATGGAAAGAATTTCCTCAAGGTAGATTGATCTATGGAACACTGACTTTGGCAGCAAAAATGGAGACAAGGTCTACTAGGCATGCATAACTACAAAGAGAGGGACTGCTCACACAGGTCGGTTGCATTCGCGCGCAGCGACCTTGATGCCTCCGCCGCACGTCCGTGAACAGGTACCGAAAGGGCTCCAAACTCCCCATGCCCCGTCCACAGGTGTGGCATCGTGCTCTTTGGCTATACACAGGCCATGCTTGCAGTGCTGTAATGAGAGAGTTGAGGAAAAAAGAGTGACGATAGAAGAATGAAGGGAGCAAGAATGGGAGAAGAGGGAGAGATGGAGGTAGGTGAAAGAAACAAAGAAGACAGAAAATGGAAAAAAAAGGCACAGAACAGACAGAGTGAACGCATGAAATATTATCCATAAAACTGGCAACACTTCTATCTGATCTCCCATTCTTTGAAGCTAATCTGGGAGAAATTATAAAGTGAGGCAAATGGAAAAAAGGGTAACCGAATAAGACGTTTCATGGCTGTGTCTGGCTGGACTGAGGACAGGAAAACGTCACACTCGAGATCAATAAATAAATCTCAGCTCATAACAGGAAGATAATCTTACATTGTTAAACAAACAGACCCCAGATTAAGTGTTTTTCGTGTGGTGCACTCAGGCTTAGCATGGGACGAGAGTTTGGTGTAAACACCAAAAGGCTTCAACATGTGTGTGTATCTTTATTGCTTTCAAGTGCTCACAGTCTTAGTGGCAGGAAACAAGGGGTTTGTGAGAAAATTCTAATTAAAAGCTACACTAAGGCTGTCACCTCGAAAGCGACTATCATGTACGACATAACGTGTCAGTTAACATGTCAGTTAAGTGCAATTTCTCAACTTTAAATGTCTCAGTGGCAAATGTTTGGAAACAATCCTTTCGTCATTTTGTCATTGCTTTGTATCTAAACACCTGTGAACAATTTTATGGTCATGAGTCACTGCAAAAGCTGAGAGATCAAAAAAGGTAACTGTAGTGAGGATAGTAAGCTCACATTACAGAGCCATATGAGTATGACACCATCGTGTAATGGATAAAATGTGGTATTCCCGTGGAGTGTTAAAACATTTCACAACTTTGATCCCTTTAGACATTCATCCCAAGCTTTTTCTCAAATAAAACACAATTCCATCCCTTCTGTCTTGCATCTGGAAGATTTAAAATGAATCATACTTAAAAGAAAAAAACTATGTCTAATCATCTGTCTTTAGTTCCACATGACTTTTACCTTTCCAGGGGAACAATCTGTGCCATCTGCCCACGGCATGTGTTGGGTCCTGCATCCCTGCTGGGCACCCTCTGGACTGGTGCACCACAACCTCCGACACTGAGTCTAATAAACACACAGACACACATATGCATGCACATAAATGTAATGTTTAATAAGCACAGTGTAGACAACTCTGTTAATATATGGACTCAAATTGGCAGAGATCCAGCGTAACCCTCATTATCGAACACTATGCCAGAAAGTGATACCACAGACTGAATTTACTGTATCAGCTTTTTTGCCAAATGTCTCTCAGCCAGTCGATTGTTTGACCTTTCAGTCTGGGTGGATTCATGTGCCAAGAAAACTATTTCCCAGTTCCAGGTGTCAAATGTAATATGGAGATATTTCTGCAAAATCCCTTTAAAATTCAAAATGAATGTACAATAGCTTGGCGGTTTGATGTAATGATTCCAGCTTGATTCTATCTATCTTGAACATAATTTAAAATGTATTGTCTTACATATTAATCTACTCTTGTTTGTTTGCATCTCAGAAAGATCTATAAGTATGTTGTTAAACACAGCGATTGACTTTAAGGGCTTCACATTGAACTGAAGACGTCTGCAGCACATGATCACAACACAACAGGCTTCCCTCACACACCCACATGTGCAGCATGTCAGTTTATTTTCAGGACACTGGCTTCACTTACCATATAAGGGCACACCTGCGTCCCCGGCCCAAATATCAATTCGCACTGTTTATTGACATTGTATATCCGTCCAGGCAGCTGCTGGGGGAGACTGTAAGGCCTAGAAACGGGTTCGTCAAGCAAGCATTCGCCATATCCTGTGCTATTAAGAAATAAAAATAAAATGACTTAAAGAAAAAAGAGAAAAACAAGAGACACAGACAGAAAAAAGACTCAGTACATATCTAGAACCCGTACAGTACACTGTGTCCTGACAGGTTTCTGTTTATATTCAGTCCACTACACCCATCAAGCACAACTATAAAACTGGTGACTGGTTTTACTGCTGGGGCTGATCGTTTCAGGAGTAGTAGGTAAAAAAAAGTGAATCGTTGCCAGATAGTTTTTCCTTCAGAAGCTGTAGTCTGTTTTTTCTCAATGGATTGAGGAGTCTTTAGAAGAGAGGAGACAAGAGGCTGGGACAGCCCCGAGGAATTGTTACTGAGTTTATTTGTGTTTCTGACAATTGCTCCTAAAAGGGGACATACTGCATACAGTACACACTCTGTGAGCATGTCTATGTGTTTCTGCAAATACACTTGTGATATTTCTACAATAGTTTCTAAATATAGCATCTTTATGAAGATATTTGGCCGGAGCGTATAAGGTCATGTTCACCTGATTCAGAATAAGTTATTAATTGATTTCTCCATTAAAGCAGAAAAGCTTTATCTACATGATCTACTGCACATTCAAGTTTGGAACAATACTGAGGAAAAGAGTGTGACATACTCGAGGAACTCTGTGATGTACTTCCTGCTACACTTGGACCACATCCAAGGGTTTGTGTTGTAGTTCAGCGTGGGAGCCATCACATGTTGTTGAATCTTAACTCCGTCCTCCTTGCACTTGTTACTGTCGTCATGAGGCATGTTGAACCTGGAGGGGGAAACAGAAAATAAAGGCTCAGATATTTATACAAAATAATACATTTAAGGTTCAGTGTGTAAAATTTAGGAGAAAGGGATCTCTTGGCAGAAATAAATGTAAAATGTAAAAAGTGATGTTTTCGTATGTATGCTTCATCCAAATTGTCCGAGTTTTTTTTACACTAGAATTAGGTCTTTACATTTAAATACTTTATATTTACATTGGGAGCATGTCCTCTCTAGGGAGGCCACCATGTTTTTACAGCAGTACACACTGGAAAAACTAAACAACATTGGAGTTTTGATGACAACTGAAGCTACCACATGTTCTCTTTCATGTTTGGAAGTGGAGGGTGAAGTAAGGGGTATTCAGCTGCAACATGCAACTAAAAATGGGCCTATTAAAGACGTACCAGCCTTTCTGATTGCCGGTAAACACCGATATGAAAACTTTGATTTTTGCTGAATAAACAATGTATAAAGAAGTGCATTTGTGTTTTCTTAATTAAAGTATTTATGTTTTGTTTTTATTTAGTTGATGTAGAAACTGTAAAATATCAAACCTCAGTTACATTTCTTTGGTAAAAGGGTTCGATAACAACATCGTTGGAATAATTTCCATCACTAA
Organism: Limanda limanda; assembly: GCF_963576545.1. Taxonomy (NCBI): domain Eukaryota; kingdom Metazoa; phylum Chordata; class Actinopteri; order Pleuronectiformes; family Pleuronectidae; genus Limanda; species Limanda limanda. The sequence continues at coordinate 15,780,729 of NC_083639.1, forward strand.
TATCAGTATTGGCTTTTGCCTCTGAAAATTCATATTTCCACAATATTAAATTCTAAAACACTGCACATTAGATAAAGCGGAGGAAAATACTTAAACATCAGAACACAGTGGGAATAAGGGGAGCATTCAGCCTCTGCAGGGTGAACAAATATGATCCCAGCTGGTGGTGCACAGGTACAGCACCACACTGCCCACAGCCCCCCCTTTGACCGCTCAGCTCCCCACCTGACAGGTACCACATAACACTGGGCTCTGGGAATAAGTAGTCGCCAAGCATTATGTCATCACTCGATGTGGATAAACATGGATTTCAAGAGGCCTACTTTTTGTTTAGTGGTTAGAAAGAGCATTTGTTAGACATGATGAGGACCGTTAAAGCCAGTAACAGTCGCCACTATCGCAGGCTAAACCCCTCAGCTCTGGTTGGACTCACGGCTTTGTATAATGCAGTTTATGCTGAAGGTCAGTGGCCAGCAATCACAGGTTTTACTTATGTTCAGAATTATAGAATCTTTTGTCTTTCCCTCTCAAAATGAAAGGCAGGCTAGACATCGTAGTAAGAGATGTGATCAAATACAAACAAAAGCATCAGAAATGATTGCGAAAAGAGGAAGGAATGTACGTAAGTTGTGTGTGTAAGATTCTCTGATCTCCATCTGCTGGTGAGGCATTTGTGGATTCTTAGAAAGCTCTACGCATACCCAAAACTTTCACTTGGGAGTTGTGATGACAGTACTTGAGGTAAATAGTGAGTGGAGACATGCTGTACTTACACATGGCCAAGTTCATGGGCGATGGTGAATGCTGTGCTCAGTCCGTTGTCCTCACTGATGCTGCAGCTCCTGTATGGATCACACACAGTGCCCAACTCGGCAAGTCCTAGGAAAACACACGATCAGGATGAGTTTTACTCATTCACACCAGCATAATTTTTCATCAGGATCATATAATGTCATCAATACAAAGATTAGGTTGTGGTTATTTCTTAAAGAGAAATCCACTTACCTAAGGTGTCACACTTATCCCTTGCTCTGCAGATGTCCTGCCTGAGGTGAACACATGGATAATGATGTGATGGTCATGTTCAATGGCACTTTACAAAATAACACGCACCGGATAGATTAAATAAGACCTAAAAACCTGTTTCAAACATATGCTATGATAACAGTGTTCAGGGAAAAAACATTTTGATATTGTTCCGGCACCTGGTGATGAGGATGGCGGTGTCGTGATGGGAATGGTGGTTGTCATCCACACTGTTCTGAATCTGCTGCCAAATGCAGAAGTTCTTTAAAGTGGTCTGTGCATTAAATGAAATAACTGGACCCTCCTGAGAAACACAAAAACAAAAGTATTAACAGTTGCCATTCAACTGATAAGTATATAAGTATGGATATTAAAGCAAAGGTTGTATTCTTACCGGCTCATTGTTTATTATGACTAATTTTACAATCACAATGTTAATCAGGTTGCCAATGCTGGGGTCCTTGTAGATGGAAGACACCTGAAAGTAGGAACACCACACAACCTCAAACCTCTGAAATCACTTTAAAAAATAAGACATAATTCATATTAGTTAATATTATTCTCATGATGTTAGCTTAGTTGGCATGGGAGAATGTATGTTTTGTCTGAATCTTTCATGGACACCCCTGCCGCAGTATAAAAGCAAAAGCCGGGGAATTTGGTTGATTGGAGGATCAAGTTGATAATGGCCTAAGCCCCTGTGGAGAGGCCAGCCTTTGCCAAGAAGAGAATATAGGTCATCTCAGCCAGCCCCAGACGCCTGCAGAAGCTGGTATTTGGAGTGGCCGCGAGTATGCTGTCTATGTGACATACCTGAGCTTATTTTTTAACATTCATCAAGCTGTCAGACAGACTCTCCCTGGAGCTGCCCTCTCTTCCCCCTGGCCGTTTGAAAGTGGTGTTTACCCCTGCCCTAGGCTGCCCTAGGCTGCCCTTTCCCTCCATTGGCCCTCCTCCACAGGCCGCTGAACTAACTCCCAAAACATACAGCAAAGCAGGACAGGTACGTACATTTAGTGCACCAATGTGTCACATAGACAGGTACTCTCTGTTCATGTGCAGGAACACACACACACTTGGAAGCACAATTTAATCTCCCAGCCAACCACCTCCACCAGCCAAACAGTCTCTGTTAGCAGCAATTAAACCATTCAAAAGAGCAGGACTTACTATGGACATTAATGTGAGTATGTAGTGCTGCAGGTTGCTGCCATGATGCTCCACCATTTTGCTGTCAGCCACCAGCATGGCTTCAACAAAGCGCGGGTAGGAGAGGAAGCGTTTTGATCTCCTGTGAGGTCCTGAGTCACCACTGCTATCATTTGATGGTCTAGCGCTGGCACTGCCGCTGCTCTCTGATCTGAGTAAAGCATCGCCGACCAGGCTGGAACTCAACGACTCCACGTCACCGAATACACCGGCGCTGACCACTTGGACTGCTTCGGACACAGTGTTCACCTCTGCCGCTGGCCGTCGCTTCAGCTTGTGCCTCTTTTGTCTGTGTTTGTGTCCTGGAGAGAGGAGCCAGAGGGAGTGAGGGCACGTGTAAACAAAGATGCAGGGCTGAAGGGGGAAATACATTCACTCAGAAAAATAAGACATGATATAAATCAATGTTTGTCATGAGGGTGTGTTTACAATAAAACTAAAGTTGTGGGTTATGCCTTCAAATGCGGAGATGCATGAGGTGAGTTGGCTTTCTGGAAGTGGGTATTGTTAATATAGATTCTTGCCTCTTTCTCTCCTTTGTTTATTGTTGCTGAAAGAGTGGGTTGACAAATGAACAAGGCTTGGAGTCCCTTTTTTTTCTCTCTCCCCTCTTACAGAAGAGGGAAGAGAGAAGGGGGCAAAGAGTTCAGGCTAGGTAAACCTGGCACCCAGCCATAAAAAAATGGAGCACACATACCAAAAGAAGGCAGTGCAACAACCGGGCAGTGGAACTTCTCAAAACTGAAGTGAATTAAGTCAGATTCTAATCAAAACATGGCAACAGAACTTCTGAACGCCAGTCTCATTTTTTTCCTTTTTCTTGATTTCGAAGCGCAGGCAGAACCCCCTCACTGGACCACCAGCAAAGCATCCGTGTTTTCTTAGTTTTGATTATTTAACAGTTTCATGCCGGCATCACTTTGCTATTGTACAATTTACACTGCACGTTTACGGCAGTGGGTCTACCCGACTTTCTTATCACAGAGGAAGTACGAGAGTCAACAGGAAGTTCAGCCAGTAAACTGAGATGGGATGATATAAGGGTGAACTTCCAAATAATTTTCCTGTGTGAGAGTTGGAAAGCTTCCTCACTGCCGAGCGGCAGTTGTAGGAGCTGGCCAGTGCAGGCTAGCATATGATACTTGAGCCAAGATGGTTTCACACCAATCTCTAACTGTTTGTCATTCAAACATTTTTGCTCATGGGGAAAATTTCCAAATTACATAAGGCCATTTTATTGCCATATAATAGTGGATAAAAGTTGCATGGTGCATTGTGGTATATAAATCCACAACAATTATCCCTGAGAAGATTTATTAACTGTTACTAATCTTATGTTACATTAAATATTCCAGGTCTGCACAGAGCCTTTCTTCTTTTTAATCGTTGTCTTGTCCACACACAGAGAGGTTTTGCTTGATTTGTCCAGATAGGCTACTAACTGATTCTACACTGCCCCGGTACAATTACTTTAATAGCTCAATAAGCTCAGCTACTATTACATAATGTGTTTCTGTTGAAACTGATAGTGGAGATTTCGGGGTGATGCAACGATTACGCCTGCTTAGGTCTGTGGGAACTAATTGAAAGGTTGCCGAACACATGCACATATAGACAAACAAAGAACAAATTCTCCACTCCCGATCCACGTGTAGCCCATGAAAACACTGAATCCCTTAAACATACAAATGATGCAATGACAAATATATACTGTATTGTATAGTCCCTGCAAGGTCTATTTGAGGAGCAGCATTGTGCTGGTTAGGTTGAAAGAGTGTTGACTGCATGGAGCAGAAATGTATGTCAGTTTATTGGGTGAGGTGTGAACTAACACTTTCTGCACTTCAAGAACTTGTGCATGTTTTTGTTTGCAAGCTTATGAAGTAGAAACTTTAGAGTGAGTTTGTGTTGAAATTTGTACTGACACTCTCTGTGTGAATTGCATGCATGTGTACCCATCATGTAGCACGCCGTACCTGAAATGTCACAAGCTGAGTTCTCCCCAGATGTCTGTTTTTTGGGTGCACTCTTCTTGTAAACAATATGAGGTTTTGTGTGTTCCTCTTCATAGTGTTCTCCTTGATAGCTGTGTAGGGGCTCCACAAAATACTCCCCTTCTGGAGACCTGAAGGTGCCAAGCTGGATAGCAGGAAGAAAAAAACGCACTGCACTTAGTATTCATCCATGCATCTATTTTCTCTAAATGCTCATTCTTTTTTAGGACTCAACATAAGCAAACATAGAGAGAACTTGCAAAGCCTATACAGACAGATCCAGGGGGAATATACAGCTCAAATATCTTTTAGAGAAATCAGCGAGCCGCCACGCCACACCAACAAGCGAGTATTTTTTACTTTAAAATATTTACAGCAAGCAAACAGTGGAATGTGGCTCATTTACAACTCATTAGAGAAAAGAAAAGAGAAATGCTTGGACCTGAGGGGTTTTGTGAAAAGGTGAAATAGGTTAATTTGCATGCATGTAAAAATGGTCCTAAATCAGGTGGAAAAGGATAATATGAGAACTGTGATGCCTATCATGTAAACAATGAGACTGCATGTTCTTGGCAAGCCGAATTTCTTATTACATGTGTTCTACATGGCCTGTTTAGTGTGAATGGCTGATTTGGAGGTCTATGATGTTCTAGATAAGGTTAATGCCAAGCCAAGCACATGTGGCTTGTTTCTCATCAGCTGTGGAGAATCGTTATGGCAGCTCTGGGGGGGCTGATACAAGATTGGCACAATTATCTGTAACACAAGTCATATTTACAATCCTTGATACTTCAGCATGACTAGTCTTATCATCAGAGAAATATCATGTTTGGCTACATGCACAAAGACTTGCAGCATCAGGGTGGTCTGTTATTCAGCATGGGGGCACAAGAGGAAGCTGCCTGCTAACTTCCACTTGAGCAAGACTCACGACCAGCAAGCTGAATTAACTGAGCAAAGGAAACCGTCCCTGCAACAAGAAAGTGAATGTTACATGGTCTTAGGTTGTAGAGAAATACAATGTAACAGAGGCCAGCAGCATTACTGCCTGTTTGATGAAAATGTGCCTGTAAATGTCACCTCAACTCCCCTGCAGCAATGCTCAAGCATTTAATCCGATTTTACATTAGGTTAGACATTGACCCTTTTTCTCGTAGCCGTCACTTCAGAGTGGTTTGCATCAGAGTACAAACTCAGAGTGCAATTTTTCTGCTCCAAAACTAAAGCTTCTTCACCCCAGGGAGGAGAGGGAGCCAACTCGTGATGACGTCAGTGCCACCCGTGCTTGCGCTGTGCTCACTACGTAAAGACGTAACTGACTGTGAGAGAGAGGCATGGGAGCAAGATGTAGACTGACCATTAAACTTGACTGTAGGCAATGGATTTGGGATCCTCGCAAGTCTGCACAGCTATTAAGAGAGTTGTAGTCTTTTGTAGGCTCTGGATCATACCACAAATTTAAACTTCACCAAGTTATTAATCTCTGGTATTTTTCTTCTTTTTTAAAAAAAAAATACTTGCCTTGATTATGTCTAAACTATGAATTTTTTTCGTTAATTCTATGACAGGTGCAAATCTGTAGATAAGCCTGTTTGATGGTGAAGTAACGGGTGTGTTTTGCACGATCAGTCAAAAAAACAGGTGGTGCACAAGTTTGTGAAAGTTGAAGTAGAAAACCAGCCAATGGAGAGGCAGCTTTTCAAGCCTTGTTTGAGCAGCAATGGCCTCCTAACAACCCACGGTGGAAAAGTAAAACACCCGCTCGTAAAGTCATCACATGCACGGCTGCTCTAACCGTGCGTGGAAACTCACCAGTCCGGAGCACAGGCTGATGACCGCGGCGTGCTCTGCCTGTGCATTGACATGTCCTTTATAGAAGCAGTGCCTCAACTCCGTGTCCTCCTCCTCCTGCTCCACCTCCTCCGCATCTGCTGCTAAATCCGTTATGTTGTCCCCTCGGGGAACTCCGAGTATTGTCACAGTGTAGAAAGGTGCAATAAATCCCGAGTCCAGCGTGAGGTTGAGCAGATAGTCCTGCCCGAAAGCAGAGATCCTGTAGTGGATATTTCGCGAGGCCCAGTGGTCCGTGCTGTTGCCGGTGGTCTCGTCCAGACTTCGCCTTTTCCTCTTGAAGTGCACACTGGTGGGGAACTTGTCACCGGCTTCATTCACTCGCAGCGGTGTTACAATCTCATAGGAGCCCACCTCCTCTTTGACTGGGGGGAATAAACACAGAATAATGGTGTTAATAATGCGGAGAAGTAGCATTCAAGGAGGGTTAGTTCAGATGTGTTGGTCAAAACATAAGGATTGTGTTCACAGCGTTGCAAGGAAATGACAGTCAGTGAACTTTTAGGTATCTAGAAAGCTGCGAGTCATGTGCTTGGCTGAGTTCAAAAACTCATTCATTCTGCGTCTGTTCGAAAAAAATGAACTTCGTGAGGAGGGGGGGTGGGGGTGAGGGGGGGTGCGGAGGCTGTCAGAGGAGCGACATACTTTACCTGCACTCGAATTCAAAAGTAATCTCCCGGTGGACGCGACTACATTCAGAAAATCGGGGAACAGTAGGAACCCCCAGCCCCAGAAGAGCACATGCATGATTGTCCACGTTCAGAGAGGAGTGCGGCAGCCTGCAGTCCTGTAGTAAAGCCTCTGTCTCCCTCAGGTCGCTCCGGGCTCTCCGCCTCCGGTCCGCCGGCCTCATCCAACGCTACAGTCCCCGGCTCTTGAGGAGGTGGTCTCCGGGCGGTGGTGAAGTGCACTGCTGGGACCTGAGCGCTCCGCGGTGTCCCTGCATGCTGCTGCTCAGACAGTCAACTGCGATCCAGCTCCGCCGTGTGCACCAGCTCTCTCCACAACTAGGGGCGGGATCACCCAGGCAAGGTACACTGCTGCTACAGTGAGGGAAGCCACTCCCGTTATATACTGTAGTGACACGGGTGGTCGCTCACATGTGTCCACAGGGGATGATGTGATATGATATGTGACTGACTTCGCCTCACTCTGTGCCTCCGAATGACCAGACAGTGTTTCCGAGAACTGACTTAACGAGGTGCATACATACATTGGACATTCTTGCCTATACCTCCCAGAGCCTGAGGTTCAGCTTTAGAGGGGTGGGCACATCAGTGTGACCATGACAGTGAGGTGGGGCCCTTATAGGAAATCCCTGCCCTGGGGCCACATGCAAGATAATCTGGGCAAGGCTGTGTACTTAGAAGTTCACGGGATCACCGAGTGACAAAATGCAAACTGGCATGCAGCACAGCCGTATACAGTAGTGATCTGAGGTCTTAAGTAGGTGCTGTAAAATGTATTGTGTGGGGGATCATGGTAATGGTTTTATGAGCTATAGTCTCCTCAGCAGGACAATGCTACAGGCTGTATGGAAGCCTTTGTAGGTGCCTCTGTTATGTGGAGGATCAAAGAGAGGGCTATCCAGTCTGCCTCGTGCTCCATACATGCGAACCCCCCCAAACGCACACACACTCACACAGACAATACACATCATTCTCTGTTCACTTTTTGATATATAATCCAAATAGGCACCAGTAGACTAATACATCTTTTATCACTTTTATCACTTTAGTACGTCTACACTTTACTTTACATAAAAGCTATGCTGCTATACGTGCTGTACTTGAATCTGTTTACTTAGAATTAGGAAATGTCTTGTTGTCTTATCCGTTGTGCCCCCTGCACTTTATGTTTCACCGTGGGAGAGACTGGGAAACATTCTGATATAACGATTTCTTTGTATGTCTGTAAATGTAGAGTAATTGACAAATAAAGCTACTATACTATACTATACTATACTATACTTCTGATATTAGCTCACCACACCGCATATGAAACAAACAGGGATGAGTGCAACACAAGCACCTGCCAAATTAGAGCTGTTTTATTTTTTTCATAGTCTGTCCACAAGAGAACTGACAAGTTCATTGTTCAACCAAAACTGTCCAGCCTAGTACGTAGAAAAAGTTCTGAAACAAATAAATGAATAAATATAAATATGAGTCCAGTTATGTGATGAATAATATAACAATAATATCAACACTTCAGTATCGATTTTGGTATAGCGTATCAATACTGCTATAACACTGCAAATTTGCCCAAAATGGGAATCCTATAGGATTTTCTTTTCTTAATAGCTTAAAAAATATATAGAATCAAAATCTTCCATAGCAGTGGTTCTCTAATACAGGTCCATGACACACTGCCAGGGGGTCTGTGAAACTTTCTAGATTCATCCGTTAAAATGATCATATTTGTGTTTTCTGTGTTGACACGGTGAAAATATTTTCACATAACTAAGAACAGGTGTAAGAAAATAGGCCAATATCCCAAGGGAATATTTTCTATCTTGAAGAGGGTCCTGCATGGCTGAGAATTTTTTTTAGAATCTCTGCTTTATAAATTGTCTCCAGTGGGATTGATACAATAGTTTGAAATGAATTGAAACTACAGTAGCCTACCAGGGCACAAATATGGGAACTATGACCTACACCTAGAATTGCAGGCCTTTTGACAGCAGAATTGTTATAAGGCGAAACGAACCACTTACTAAACCAGTATGTGACGTTCACTGGTTAGCTGGTTTTTGTCCTTAACTCTTGCAAACTTTGAATACGTTGTTAAAAAAGCATAAATCTCTTCAGAGAGACCAGTAATCAGGTGTGAGTAGTATTATGTTTCTCTTATTTCTGTCTGTCAGTCTGTTCCTCTCAGTTTTTAAACTCAACACAAAGATTGGTATCTGACGATCAATATTTTAATTTTTTGGGACTAGCCATCTTCTAACATGATATTTCATACTTCTTGTCTACTTAATATAATTGTCCACTTCTGCTGGAGCATGAAAAACATAATACATATCCATATTCACCATGGCAGAACAAACATCAAAAACATCAAACTCATGTGGGTAAAACTTAGTGAACTGGATCATTTTGAACAGGCTTACTTACAAAGTAGACAGACAACAGAGATAAGAAGAGGATTTAGCTCAGCAACTCATTTGTAAAATAATTCATAGTTAGCTTAGCCCTGCTAAATAAACATCATGTCTACTTTAAACACATCGTAGTTACTTATTTGATATAGGAATAAGAAAATTCTGACTCACCAGAGAGTAAGTAGTTTTCCAAGATATTTATAGGAAGAAGAATAAAACGATGTTAAGCAGGTGTAAAGTTAAAACCTACATGATTTAATCTGAAAGTGAAGAGTTGAGGTTTTTATGATGATGTAAACACAACTGTTGTTAAATCAAAGATGGCGGTAGATTGCTTTTTCCTCACTTACTGACTTAAGTGCTCCCTTAGCAGTATTGCGTCCAGTGCTGCCACTAGTGGCTGGAAGCTATACTGCAGCATGTGATGACCCTACATACAACAAACAGCAACTAACCACACCATTAATGGCTGGTAGCAAAGTTTTGACCTAATATAAAAGCATGGGACACACATTGACAGAGCTATTACATAAACAGTAAAATGGTCTTAAATCACTTACAGATTATTATAATACATATTCAAACATGAGCTGTTACGCCAAGTAATAATTCTATAATTTTCAATCCATAAAATTAACCTGTGCTTGAAAGTTTAAACTTTGACAAAGCATTTTAACATTCTAGCACATATTGAATATTTCAGACTGAATGCAGCGTGGGTGCAGCATCTCTCTGAGTTTTACTGTTTCAGTCTTAACAGTCCTGTACTTCCACTGAGGACAGTGGTGAATGGATAATTAAAATTGGATGGATATTGTACTATACCTGGATCAATCTGATTGTGCAAGGCAGCAGGTAGCTCAGAGGTTATTAATGACAAATACACAGCAAAGGATTCCAATCTGTCTCCTCACCATCTAAACAGTGCATATTGGCTTGACCTCCAATAAGTGGGAAAATATGAACAAATTGTTACAATGCAAACAAACTAATGCCTTTTTTATAACCAATAGATGAGAGAAGACAAAATTTAGTTCCATTATAACTTAAATATTTGTATCATTTAAACAAATGAAGGGTTGCTATAAGGATGTTTTATAAGACAATGAAGAAAACTATCTTAACCTGTGTGTCAGTGATCCCTGAAGGAACGACAGGGATTAAAGGACATGTTTGCAGCAAATATAACAGAGCAAAAACAGCCCAGAAACTTCTGTTGACTCTGTAATTACGCTCATTACATGTGCACGCCTGAGGTGCTGAGTCATAAAACATTTTCAGTGGGAACATGATTTCAATAAATTTCACACCAACTCTACATAATCATAACGTTTTGCTGGTCACACAACCTCATCATTTTTTCTAACGACTCATGGGCCACCCTGCACTTTGCAGTGGTTAGCACTTATTTTCCTCTATGATGGAACTAATTAGTTATGGTCTCGGGGGTCACTGAAATGAGAGCATTTGAGATCTCTGGATGCAATGAAGTACTCAGGGATCCCCACATACTCGCTGTGTAGAACTCCCATATCTGCTAACCTTTGCACAGGAGCTGGTTTTCCTCTGCTCCTTTTTGTTTGGTTTTGTGGAAACTCTTCCTCTGGGTCGAAACTAAAACATCAACAAAAATCCCCTTTAAACACAACCCTTCATTCATAAATGGTCCCCTTTCCCAGAACTCCCCATAAAACCTTTTTTTACAGCAAAGGGGTCACGTGAGTAAAAACAGTAGGGAGAAATTGCCCCTCAGCTGTGTTTTGATGTGCAGCAACTACAACTTTAAGTGAACCATTTACCCTGTAATGTGTTGTCTTAGTTGCTGTATAGTTGTTACAGGCACCCCTCATTTCCAACTAAGAATAACTAGTTCAGGTTTCTCAATGAATGGCCATTTGACTCCATGCAGTCGGTGCCGACATGTGGCAATGAAAGGCGACTTCTCCACCTTTAAACTGCAGTGTGTGGCTGCGATCGTCAGTGAACTGACCTTTTTTCACTCTTTCTCAATGGAGCAGTCACTCCAGCTGTGTGTGTTCTCATTGGATGGTCATTGAGGTCATCGGAGTCACCCTTCCTGAGTTGTGTGCAGGCAGCATCGTTCAGAGCGGCTATCAGTTGAGTAAATTTCACTTCCCCTCCATATCAGATCAGAGGCCGATATGGGAGTGGAAAGCTTGAATGAAGCAGGCAAAGCCTGGCATGGGATTTCAAAGAGATACACTTTAATTGTGGAGCTTTCAAAAAAACATGCAATGACAGGAAAATTACATTCATTTCAGTATGGAAAAAATATAGATAAATCAAACAAATACATGCATTTTAATCAGGAAACAGGGACAAAAATGAGGACATGGGTAAAAATGACACAAATGATTGACACACCATGTTGCCTACAATGTAATCTCTGTCAACTTGTATAAGCATCTATAAACATTCTGCATGTGAACAATCTGGAGGCAAGTGACAAGATTTCAGGGATGGTAGTCTTTTGGATTCAGTTTCTAGTTTGACCAATCACATTTGAGCAAGCTTTGGTTGCCTATATTCATATGCAAATAGTTAGTAGAGATTGTCCACAATGTCATCTAGACCTAAAACACCTGCAAAAAGTATCACTGTTTATGGAAAACATTCTACACTGGAAGTTCCAAAATATTGGCTGCCCTTAGAGGTTTACTTGTCATCATATAATAGGCTGCAGGACTATCTACACTGTGACTTGTGCCATGTGTTTTGCCTTTAATAATGTTGTTTTCACAGTTTTTGTGAAAAAATAACCCAAATCTATTTTTAGCAAGAGACCCTTAAATTGAATTGCTTTGTTGTCAGCCTTTTACTATGATGCAATGATTAAGATAATTTTGTAAAATAACTCTCAGTAACTGCTATGAGGAAATCTCCTTATCTGTTTCAACACACTTGTAAAGTGTGTTTCTTTGCATAATGCTTCCCATTGTGAGTGAGTCCTGCAGTAAATGTTTCCCTGGGAGACAGAATATGATTCCTGTGGCTGCAAACGTATTACGTCTTTCAGCATGGGACCACTTGATCTTGATCTTACAGCAGTAATTGGGTAAACAGAGACAGAGACCTCTCTTAGACCTGCAGGCACACACGTAATACAACACACCAGCACAGATGGGCACACATGTTCAAACATCAAGCCCTGTCACATGCCCTCACTCTTTTAATTGGCGAAGTTGACAGCAGGCGAAGAGAGGAGGAGGAGGGGTTAAGCTTTTAGGATGAACCTGCTATGTTGGGTGAGAGCTGAGCAAAAACAACGCTCAACATCTGAAGTGCAATTAGGGCTTTGGGGGAGCTTTCACAGACCACAAGATAGGGTGTCTGGACTCTGTAGTACAGCAGCTGTCAGCGGGTCGCTCCAAATCAGAACGCTTACCAGATTTTCTGGCTCTCGGTGGAATGGCAACAATAGACCTCAAGCCAGAAACCAAATTAATCAGAGCCCTTCATGAAGAGAGGTGGTGGAAGAAGCAAACAGAGGTGAAGTGCAGTGTATAGCCTGGATGGCGATGTGACATAATGTATGCCACACACCGACGAGACGAAAACTCTTTGTTCCTCTAAATTCCAAAAAGCTCTCAGTGATTCCACGAACTCCTTTGTTTACAGAGGAGTGGGCTAGGTGAGTCATTCTCCCTTCTCTCAGCCTTTCTCGAAATATCATAACATGATTACGTTGAGTGCACTTGGTAAAGGGCTTGTGGGAATGGAAGGATGGAAGGCATCGTTACAGGCAAAGATATCTGTGGTGTTAATGCGTGTGATCCACCTCTCTCAGACTGACTCGCCAAGATAATGATGTTGTGAAGTAGTGATCTTGTTCGACGGAGTCCTGATGTCATCAGTTTGAGGTCTGACCCCGGCCCAGGCACGGGCCCCCATCGGCTCACTTGGCATCCTCAACTTAACAAAAGGACGTCACGATGACCTAATCACTCTCTGCTGCAAGGTAAAGTTGAAAGAAAAACTTAGAAAGATATCGTGACACTCCTTACCATCTGAGTTTCTGTATGGACACAGCACAGCTGGAGCGACAAGCTGGAACAAAAGAGGGGAACAAGGGTGTGTGTGGGAAGAGTAAGATAATCAGGCTCCCTCTGAAAACATACATTTACTTAAAATTCCTCCTTAAATTTGACGGGATCTTCATGTTCTTCCTCTCCGGGTGTTGCAGGACCAAAAACATGTTTTTAATAAAAACACTTTTCGTTATTGAGGATAACAAGGTAACAAAGTATGCAGAAACACTTTTCTCCCATTATTTTAGCCTGCTTTATCATAACACAAAAGAAAAGAAAAAAGAAAGGCAGACTAACAAACAAACAGACAAAAACAAAGAAAGAAAGAAAAAAGGATGTACAGACATACATATACGCACATCCACATACACATAGTTTACAGTTCATTTAGTACAATATGCCGCAGTCAGTCCAGAAGCATCCCCCATGGCCAAAACTGGTTGCCATAGTTTAATAAATCCATCAACATTGTCATGGAGGGTAGAAGTCTGTTTTTCCAAAGGGAGTATTCTCAGTACTCCTTGTACCAATTGTCCATTTAGCGTCCTTAAAAATCAAAGATTTAAGAAGAGTCTTCCTTGCTTTATGAAAGTATTCCAATCAGTTTAGCATTGTGGTTGTTCCTTGCACCATCCACTCTAATACACAGAGTGCACTGAAGTGGGGACAATGTGGAATCATATCCCAAACACAGGAGTTTAATAAGGCTATGGGTAGTATAGGCTACATATGAGAACCCAGATGTTAATCCGAAACACATGTGCTTTTTCACCACATGTTCATGCCTGATCATGTAAAAATCTTCGTGCGTGTGAAACGGCATTGCCTCTTTTAACATACGCTTATGTCATTACATGTGGGATTAATGAACAAAGGTGGGTAATGCAAATATAGCTATTTATTTCAAAGGTTGTAAACACCAATTTTTTTTAATAAAGTGCTTAGAAAAAAGTAATCTCTCCATTTGAATGGAGAAATATATTCAAAATATTATATGTGTTCAATTATTATATCATTGTTGGTGAAGACGACAAGAAACCCTCTTAACAGCTTCTGTCTCTTTTTCTCTTTCTATTGTTCAATGTTGTCTCAACTTCTTGCAATTGGTCCCAAAGCCCAAACTATCCCCAAAAAGTTTTCACATTGCAAACGATCTGAACCATGGTTCAGTTTGATCCTCACCCAGACTATATTTTGGTACATAGTTTCAGACCCTGGTCCGAGGCACCTTTCACACCTTGCATTATGGTTCAGACTAAACTGAAGAGTCGGAAGGTCTGGACCAAACAATGTAGTTGTGAAGTACCCGTCATTCCAGAGCCGGAATCGCTTCAACCTCAACACGTAACTGTACTGTAAGACCTGCTTCTCACTGTGATGCACCCAGCCCTCTGTACTATTGGGTACAGTTTAGTGTTCTGGGTCAAGGGATCTATTTTGTGGCTGTCAGGGTTTGGAGAATAAGCTGGCCCAGGTCCTGCTGGCAGAGAATCTGTGTAAATGGGTTATCTGGGGCCAAGAGGAGCCAGCGAGATCACTATAGCTGACAGGCACAGAGCATTGTGTACCAGGACCTCAGATTGATGTGAGGGGGGGATGTACAGGAACACAAAGGTTGTTGAGTAAAATCAGCAAAATTTGTCTTCCTTTTCTTATATATTTCAGTAAGACATAGAGTATCATCAACTGAGCTTTAATATGATTGAGATGCATGCTTATTCTAGGGTGTTAAACTAATGTTGAGGTGACCCATGGTGTGCAGCGTCACCCGGAACATTTCCATTGCTATGAAAGCTGCCAAATAGAGGGCTGTGTTTCAGTGGTTACGTGTTCACTGTCTGTCTCAACCTAATCTTTCAGAAGCTACTTAGGATTATAACAAAACAAAGAAATTGTTTTTCTGCAAGTCTGATTTTATGAATAAATAATCGTATTATGGGTTTAACACAGCAGGGTGAATGGCACAGAGCTGTGACTGACAGTGTACAGTGCAAGCTGTGGAAGGCTGTGGATATACACACAGGAATCAGTGTCAGGGTGATTTTTCTTTCCACTGTCACAGAGTATTTGCTTATTGAAGGAACTGCTTGGGTTTCCTCTTTGAGATGCTTTCAAACATGTACTAACATTCAGACATTTTGTGTGCGAGAAGGGCAAACGCTTGTTGCTCCGATCATTTTCGTTACCCTCCAGCCCTTTATTTAAGTTTTCAAGACACCTCATGTGAAAATACAGCAGGAAAATATCCAGAAAGTTCACAGTGAGTGCGTGTGATTGTGACGTTTCCAACATGTTACAAATAGCTAACGTATAAATATCTCAGGATGAAAACACATACCATACACGTAGAAGACACAAGTGAAGTGTTGAATGAACCTTGGAAAGACTAGGTTCAAAAGCTTTTGGCGATGAGGTCAGATGGGGTTGTTGATGTGCTGTAAACAAAAACATGTGATTTATGCATTTTTCATATGTATACGAGAAAGCTCTGGAAAACCAAATTAAACGTCTGAAACACTTGATATTAGAGATAAATTATGTAGGGATTTGGCGCTTTGCAAATAAAAGTGAACTGAATCATCTTTATATATTGTTAAAATGTTACACAGTTAAATGAAAACACCATGTGTGGATTTTATTCATGTGATTAAAGTATCTTTAAAACTAGACAACAGATTGGTGCAGTTTATGTGCTGCCTCCAGCCCAGAGAACGAGGAACAGATGAGCTTTTTGTCAAAATATGGAAAAACCACAGCGACCTTGTCCTGGAGCTCTTAACAATATATTATGTATGTTATACTTTAATCATGAAAACCAAGAGAATGCAGAAAGCATTTGGTGTATATAACAAACTAGCAATGCAGCCTTTCAAATGCAGACAGTTGTTTACGCATGATAGGAAATGAAAAAGTCAGCAATCTGATGTTAGCTGTGTCGAGCCTCATCTTATTGACTCCATATAATTGCTTTGTATAAGTCACCTCCATAAACAGGACTGCAGGGTCTTTGAGGGCCCCAGGCAAAAGGGACCCCTGCTCTACCTCCCCCCAATAATCGCAAGATACCAAACCACGTAAAGCTCAAGTGCAATCTCATCACCACCATCCCAGGAACATCACACAACACACACACACACACGCAAACATTTAGGAATTCTCATCTTCAACAAAACCTCTAAAACATACTTAACCTTATGCAAGCATATGCAAGGCTCCATAGTGGGACCAAAAATCTGTGACGTGCGATTAAAAATGTTCTTTGGCCGAACCGGGGCACCAACCATTTGGCAGGTCTGTTTCATCTGGTCTGCAGAGTTCACACTCACATACAGAAACCAGTCTGGCCCGCCCCCCCCCCCCCCCCCCCCTCCCTCAGACACATGGACAGTGAAGCTGAGATGGGAGAAGAGGTTCGGTGGAGGAGGCGGTAAATAACACAGGTGTAACAGGTTGGAACAGGTGACAGGAGATAGGAAACACAGAGGATCAAGAAGTGAAGTGACCTGAAATGAGGGAGTTTCTAAAAAAAAAACAGGAAATGAAACAACATTACGATAACTAAAGTAGGAGTGGGACACTAATTTAATCATCTTGCCTCTCCTGTCGCAACGCCCCTGTCCATAAGTATTTCACTGTATTAAGCGAGTGTGAAGCACAACTACATATCTTTGTACAGCCAGTATGTCCATGCTTGATTAGATTAGAAAGTGAAAAAAGATACCATCTTAAACAAAATTCTTTCAGCCATGACAACTGTAATTCAAAGATAAAAAAAAATAAAGAGCTGTGACTATATCTGCAAAGTATCACACCACTTTTTATCTCTGCCCCCTTTAGTAATACTCTCACATTACTGTACGGCCTTACTTCTTATATATAACTGATACATAACAGTTAAAAACTGTTGAATAGAATATGATCTCTACAGACTTTTGCTGCATGAAAAAAGTCTGTATTTTGTCAGTCCTGATGTGGATATGTGAGTGTTTCTGCCGTTGCACTTGTCATCATATCTTTTCAACTCGATGACTGTGAAAGCCTGGATTTTGACCTGATGTGCCTGACCACCATGATGTGGGGTCTGTCTCTGGAAGAAGAAACTGAGGGAAGTCTCTTTCAAACTTTATCAGATGGTTGCAGATTTTTATAAGAGATCAACAGCAATGACTTACATTAGTTATTGTTTAATTCTGTGTTGGAACATTTTTTTTTTTTTTTTTTTTAAGGTATACCACGAAGCCATATGGTTTAGGAGCAATGTCAGTGAAAGCTAGGATGTTACATTACAATCTGCGTTTCAGATAACAAAGAGGTAACATAGAGGTGTCCGGCCTTAACATAAGGGGCCACAAAGAGATTTCTCAGTCTTGTGGAATTGTTATTGTCATTTTTTAAGTTGGATTCATGCTTTTGTTGGAAAGTCCTACAATGAACTCACTCAGTATTTTTCTGGGCATGAAAATCCAAAAGACAAATGATGACCATAAGCCCTTCTAAATTCTGTAGCCTTAAATTAGACATATTGGAATTATTCACCTTATGATCCATGGTTTTGAATCCAGATTTTTTTTTACAGGTATAGATTTGTGCTGACAATACTGTTGTGATGAACGTGTAACACACTCTTGCGGTCCAGGAGTGTTTGGCCATTCAATCCATAGTTTGTGTCTTCTGTGTACATTTCTGTTTAGGATCATATGGCTTCAGAGGCACAGGAAATAGCCCATGTCAGATGGCCAGGATTCCTTTAGATCACATCCCCAGGAGATAGTCATACCTCAGTCAGATATAGGGGCACCAGTCTATGAAGGAAATTGGGTACGGTAGACAGGATTGCTCATGTTTAAAAGACACATGTGATGTTTTTCCAGGGTTTCTTTCCTCTGGTATGTTATATAAGTATTTGTGTATGTAAAGGTTCTGCAAAGTGAAAAAGCAAAAGTCAAAGATAAAAACGGGGCTCCTCTGGTCCTGAGGCTCCTGAAACACCTCATTAGTAGTCTAGTAGTAGATATTTCTGGGTCATCATGATGCCCCACATTTGCACAATGCACACCTAGCGACTAGTCTGGCCCGCCCCCTGACAAACCAGAGCTGAAGACCAAAGCTGTGTCTGAAATCGCTGTGTTGAATGTTTAGTGACATTCTTTATACCCTACTAACCAAGCAATATATACCATCATGCATTGCACTCGCGGCAAAGAGACGAGAGGAGAGAGGGCAACAGGAACAGCCAGACCTCTCATAGAAATGTAAAGCAGAGCAGAGCAGATCATCAAAGCACAAACTACAGCAAACAAGTTTACGTCTATATTAAAGATGATAATTCGACAAGCTTTTACTCAAAAAGTGTAAAATAAAGATAATGCTGTAATTACAGGCGCAGAGAAAATGTAAACTGCGAATGACAATAACATGTCTCCTTTAAACTAAAAGCGATATTGAGGGTAAACACATATTTTCAACAATATTTTCCCAAAAGTCAAACACATACTGTTAACCTAGATTTGTGTGATTTTTGATATTGCCTTTATATGTATATTGGCAGTTCAGTTTAAGAAAAATGTCCAGGCGCTGTCAATGAGTTTCATGGTTCATGCTTCTTACAAGCCCGCGGCCACATGGGTGAAGGCAAGCCAACCAAAGAGATCAGCTTTGCTCACACTTGCTGTGCTCTGCTCTTTCTGTCATGTTTTTCACATTTACTCCCACTTGGCTCAACCCTGGAGGTTGAGTTCTGAGGTTGAGTTTCAATCCAGTTTAAGCAACGGCTTCCCACAGCTGAGGTCATATCATCACACGTCAGTGTAGGGTTTGTTCTTGCCTTATTAGAGTCTCCCATGGGACTTCAGTTCTCTGTCACACCTTTGGTCAAATGTTTACATGGTAATTTAACCTGAGTCGCAACGTATATTATAAAATACCTCCTTGTTTTTGCAGAGATGATGTGAGTATAATCTGATCCAGACATTTTGAAGAACAGAATGATTTGCCATTTGACTCATATATGGCCTTTCCACACATGATTAACCTCTAATAAACTGATCTCTGCGTACTGTGGCTCACATTACAACATGATAGGCTTTAAAAAGAGATGAAACATAATTTCTTAGAGTTGTTGTGTGTGAAAATGTGCGTTACTGTACCTGATGTTTTAGACGCTTAGTTGAGTCAGAGTAGTTTCATGAGCGAGCAGAAAGGGTGAAAAACTCATCACACCCCTCTCTTGCGGCACCTCATTGTTAATCACATCCTTTCAGGTCGGGGCTGGAGAATAGCTGCACAATAATGGTTTAATATTACAGGAATGACGAACCGACACAAAAACAATGCAGAAAGTAAAAAGCTGTGTGTGATACTACTGGGTTAGAGGAGGAAGAAGCTGCATTGTTGCCTGTGTAGGAGGTGCAGGACTCTGTTTTTCAGATTAAAAGAGTCACAATGTTCATAAGCGGCATACAGACCTCCTGTGAAAATATTATCTCCATATTACATTTTTGTTTTGACCCCTCCAAAGAAGCATACCACAATCACTTAATCACCCAGCAGTGGTCAAATAAGGGCTCGCTTTTAATCAGTGTGGAATGGCAAGTCAGGCTGCACAGCTGGGTTTTAACAAGCGAAGAGACGTGAACAACTGGACTGAGTTGCTGGCAAAACATGAACAGTGAATCTGAGCCTACACAGTGTAACACACATTTCATGAGCAGCCTCGCTTACACAAACCAAACCACCAAGGTACTTTGGACCAAAACGCCACAAGCAGAGAGCGGTGGGATGCTGACAGAGGTGAGTTCTTGAGTAGGATAAAAAAATATATATATATTTGGTGAATAAAAGATGAAGATACTCTGCTTGACTCTTGTATCTCTGTGCTGTCCTGTTGGCTGCAGATGCCTTTAAACTCTGCAATAGGGCCAGAGTGGCAGATCGGGTGGCACAGGAAGATTCATGGTGGGGGTCGGGATGGTTGGAGGGCTGCGAGGTCCAGTGACATGGAGGATAAACACAATAGATGAACACACAACACCATCACTCTGCTCGGATGCACACGCCGTGTGACCTCTGAACTTAAAGGGATGATAAGATTACACCACAGACATAATGTGAGCAGATGACTCTGGAAAGGAATAAAAAGACAAGATCGAGAATACAAAGTGAAACGGAGGAGTTTTTTTCAAACAAGCTTGTGGCCTTGTGAAGGTACAGGAAAGGACCAGAAGTTGATGGTCTGTACGGTCTCACACAGCATACATGATAGGAATGAAAGGTTTGTTAACTGCACAATGGTTTGTTATGACTCTACCTAAGTGTTGATGTTTATTGTCTCTAAGCTGCAGCAGCCATGGGCCGTTATGCTGCTGGCAGGAAGGAAGACAAAGAAGCAAATGCCAGCTTTTGAGAGAGGGGACTTGTGCCAAAAATGTTGATGATTAAATTAAGTTTTGTTCTGCTCTGGCTTTCATTAATGTTACACTCACACATTAAGGAGATATATTATGGGGATTAATTATATAACCCTATTATGTATCGTGGTTAGCTCATGACATACCAACACTAGTGACCCCTTATGGTACAGCAAGATATATCAGTATCCCAATGAAAAGTCTATGTGGTCCCACATGTCTAATGGACCACGCGATGCAGATGGCAGAAAACCTTTTTTGGCTTATGTCCTCAGCCAGCAACTTGCAAAGTGTTTGGGCGCCCTCTCTGAGTCTGGTATCCATTTTTTATAACACTTTTATGATCCACACAGTCCAAGAAAGGCGGTCATTCAGGGTAATTTTTATTTTCATCAGAAACAGCTTTAATACATTTATCATCAGTGGCAGTAAAACCTTGTTCAGTTATTTGGAATAATGTTTGGCAGCAAAAGCTAATAATTCAAAATGAATATTTTATTTGCTTCTTCCATTCTTTATACATGGTGACTCAGTGGTGCACACGGAGCTCGGTCCCGTCTCCTTCACTTGTCGATCTGTGTTCTGCTCTCTCGCAGTCTGTTGGACATCCTGCTGACACTATTTTAGCCCCTTTCGCAAGGGTGTGCTGACCGCAGCCTGCCTTTGTAGTTTGTGTACTAAATGCACAGCAGAGAGGGATCCCTTCTGGGCCTGTGGTTTCCTGAAACGAGCCATCTGCAACTGCTCCACTCTATACATGGCCCGGGGAAAGAGGACAGGCACAAATAAAGTGGATTCATATACTGTTAGGACCTCAACAAAGAATTCATTCATTTCGTCGTCCGGCTGTGGACAGGATTACTTCGACCCATAAAACCTTTAAATGGGTTCCACTCATGGTAATTAAAGTCTATCAAAGTCGATTTTTTTCAATGCACCAAGGCCAATGGATGATCAGGATCGATTCTCATGTTTCACTCTTTTGCTCTACTTTCCTCCTCCTTCCTTCTTTTATTGTTCTTTAATGCTTTCCGTCCATTTAACCTAATGACCCATCTTTAGTGTCTACATGATCGGGAGTCTTGGGCGTGGGTGCTGGGGGAAATACGATGAGTGTTTAACAACCGGGAAGCTTCAGGAACAAGCCGATCTCTATTCATACGATCATCAAATGTTTCAGTAGCTCAGTGATGAGCAGCAGGACAATCGGCAACAAGGCTGTTCCTAATGCTCACTTCAGATAGCGAGCGTGCTCCGGGAAGTTTCGGTGTGTGATGGGTAGGAAACAGGAAAGAACGACAGAGGAAGGAAGGGAGAGAGTAGAAGAGGGGGAAAAGAGCGGAAATCCTATTTGGCAGGATAAGGGCAATTTCCTCCAGAGTTTTCAAACTCACCAGAAATCCTTTAGAAATGTTTAACGTGTGTCCTGAATTAAAAGAATCTTTCAAGAGTGCAGATAATGGTAAACCATAATCACCAAATTCAAAGGTTGACCTCTGTGAACAGTCGTACATGGGTTTCTTCAAAATGTATGTCTGACTTCTCTAGAAGCTTCAGCCAAACGCATGTCACCAGCCAGTTTGCGTATATCCCTTACTACAGCAACTCCCATTGTTTTTGACGACAGGCCATAAACTTGAAAACATTTTGGAACATAGAAATATCTTTAATATAAGGGATGGAGTTCATGTTCAGTGTTTAAAACAAGAGCCCCTCAAACTCTCATATTACTGTGGACACGGCTTCCTAAAGAAACCCATAAAAGTGTTGGGTAAAGAGGCTTGTTTTTCATTCGCTGCTCTGCATTATATTATATATATATATAAATATGAATATAAATCTTACAATCCCTCAAGTACTAAGTTATTTACACATCAACTGCTTAGTATCTTCAAACCCTAGACTATAAAGATGGACGACATTACAGCTCCCTAAAAGTGAAGCCAAAGCCTCTCAATCACCATCTGGTGGCCGGCTGCAGTGTGGGTCATAAATCCAGCATCCTGTGAGTGGATGGAAGATGGGCCAATCTAAAATGACAAGATGAAGGTCAAATAATTTTTTCTCACAGATGGTTTCTGTCGTTTTAAGTGCTTCTTAACACACAAAGTAAGTTTGGTTCTAATTTAATGCTATATTGATCCAGTGTGTGTTTCAGAATGACATGCGACTCTTCCCCCGATTACGACTGCTCAGACTCTGACCCAAAATGTGCAAGATGGCGGCGTTTGATAGCAGGATGTTTCGGCTTCAATTCTGGATAGTGGGAGGAAGTGGAGACAGTTTTTCCATCTGAATATACAGTCCATGGTTCAAACCAGGATAATTGTCAGTCCATTCATAAAAGGTCAGTCTTTTCTGGTAAAGAAGAGCAGGAAGCTTTTGTGAACTATAAGAACTGCCAGATGAGCTCAAACTAAAGATATTTTTGGAGTCAATCCCACAGACCTCTTGCCACTCTTTACACATTTTAACATTCACATTTCAAGTGTTCCTTCAATCTAACAGACTCATTATTCACTCATTTAAAGACAACCACAGTATCCCGACCCTTGAGTCCACAATCACAAACCCTGTCATTATTCTTGTGCCCAAACTGAGAATTTCTTCAAAATTACAACAGAACAATGTGAGCTCACGAGAAGGCCACATTCAGTACGACTGAGGGACGCTACTGCCAAATTCCTTCAGCACTGTTGAAATCAGGGCGTATTACAATAAAGCCAGCATATAATTGTATCATATAAAAATTTCAGAGGCATAAACATGTCATCCCTCATCCCATAGTTGGATTTACAAAAAGCCTCATTCATAAAAGACAGCACTAAATTTGATTATTTCAGATTTGCTTGCCAAGCCAGGGGATCTGAAAGAGGCTGGAGCAGCTGGAGGAGACGCTGCTGTTGTGCATCTGTGATCAAATACACCACAACCTGCTGGACAATAACCTCATAATTTACATTTCAGATTTTCAGCTCATAACTAGTATAAAAATATGATTATGCACATAAAGAGCTGAGGATCATGGTCTGTTGCAGCTTTCCCCCTCTCACCAAACTCCATTTCATACACCCCACAGAGCCCAAGTGGCTATACACAAGGACCGGGCCATCAAATGAACAACAGATGAACCAAATTAGATTTGGTTCTCATTCCTTCAAAGCTTTTAACCTGAGGATTCCTTCGGTTTTTGTTTTTATCTGATAAGGAAGCCATCAAGTGCCCTGCAGGGTATGAGGGTTATGAGCCGGCCCAACACCCTCCTCTCAGAATATCCCGCCCGCCATGGTTCCCTCCAAGGAGAAAACATCCAACAAGAGTTGCTTAAATTAGCTGTGATGGATTTATTCTTTTGTCTTTCTAAGTTCTGTTGTTGTCTCCCCAATTTATTGAGAAAATTGGCTTGGGAGATGGCGGACAGAGCAACGCTTATGTGTCGTGACACTGGTGTTGCCACAGATATTGGTCTAATTACAGTTTGCAAATGTTTATTCTATGTGCTCTTTCACAGCTTTGTGTTTCCACATTTCTGATGGAATGGCTCTGGGATTTCCATTGAATAGCCACATGTTTTTGAGTCTGTCCCCGTTAGATACATTTCCCTGTGGTTGTAATTGTGGAAAATACCCCAAAACAGGATTCAAAAATGTCCCATTAATGCCTCTACATTTCTTTTTCTCTCTACGACCATTAAACACTTTTTCTTTCCTGTTTTATTTTTCAGAGATTGAACGTCAATCATGACGTTCAAACAGGGAAAAAGGAGAAAATGAGCACTTCCATATGAAACCACGTATTTAATACTTGTGTTGCTGTGTCCTGAACATGCACAAACGCACTGTGTCCTGAAGCACAAGCATTTTCCATTCCATTCTTATATGAAGCTGCAGATTCTGACATCAGCCTCCTTTTTTTGCCGTCGCTGTCTGGTTGTAATAAAGCTGCAGAAATTAAGTCAGCAGTGCCCTCTGAACCTGTGGCATCTGTTTCTGATGCTGAGATAAGCACAGTCATGCTCTGTACGCTTTGATGATAACAATACTTTTACGAAAGATATTAAGGTGTGTGAGTTTAAAAGGTGCCTTGACAAACAGAAGAGTTGGCAGGAGGATCGGGAGATAACAATCCTAAAAAAATTTTTTATTTTATTTCACTCTACCAGGAACAGAATGTGTCACATGAAGAGATTTAGCTAAAATCAAGACATATTACTTTCACTTCTTACGTATTTCACTGTCACTCCATCCTGTGGCATCTTGTCTGCATGAGGGTTCTTGGTGTGCAGCCATTTCCACTGTTTAAATCAATGTTTATAAGAGGGTCTGCCTGACCCTGATATGGGTTGGATGTGGCAGCCCAGGGGAGCAGGGACCGGCACCCTCCCATCCTGCCTGCTGAATGGAAATCAAATGGGAGATCTTCAAACGCAGCCAAGTATCATTCTACTACGTACTCCGATCTGAGAGCCAGAGGAACTCTGTATACTCACCATATCCTTTCACAGGAATCATCACCCACTGCCCCTCCCTGCACACACACACACACACACACACACACACACACACACACACACACACACACACACACACACACACACACACACACACACACACACACACACACACACACACACACACACACACACACACACACACACACACACACACACACACACACACACACACACACACACACACACACACACACACTACACCCTACACCCTACACCCTACACCCTACACCCTACACCCTACACCCTACACCCTGACCCCTAACCCAACACTATGTCCCGCCCCCCATGCCTCTTGGCAGGAGTGACGGCACTGCTGGTGAACAAATCGTTTCCAGCTCAGGTCACATTTGGGATGTTTAATCTGAGGGGGGAGTCCAGATGTCCTCTGCAAAAAAAAACACAAGTAAATGGCGTCTGTTAAGTTTATGAGCACCGTGATGTTCTTTGGGAGAATCTGTTCTGCAAAAACTTTAGAGATGTTCTCCTACCTGTCCTTCTTCTTCATTGCTTCATTATGAACACATCTTTGCTTTAGCCATAAAGTCCCAAAAACAGGCAGAGCAAAAATATTCAGAAAAACTTGGACAACTGAACAAAACAACAAGTGTGCAAACATGTGGCACTGCAAACATATGTGTGTGTGTGTGTCCGTGTGAGTATGTGTATGTGTGTGTGTGTGTGTGTGTGTGTGGAAACATAACAATACAAATGTTTGATGGTAGTGTTTCTAGGAAAAGCTCTGAGTGGACCTGAGATGAGCTCATGAATGGAGACGAGCTGAGCCACATGGTGCATAACTCTTAAACAAGATATTATGGAAACAACCAGACAGAATTCCGAGAACCCGCAGGAAAAGCTGCAGAAGAATGCGAATGCAAATGTTTGCATACACTACATATTACAGATGCATGCCCACAAACATTGCAACACAATAAGTATTTACTTAAACATTTGACATTTATGTGCATATGGTATATATCTATGAATGCATTGTAACTGTAAGACTGAATGATTGGATGTGATATGTGGAGATAATTGTCCCTATGTTGTGTATTTTATGCCATTTACATGGGCTGTGAGTGTATTGTTGGTACTGCATGTTTTTATTGTACTTGCATGCTGCATTATGTTTTTGTGGAAGGTATTTGGAAACCTGCAAAAATGTTTTCCACATCAACATCAAGCTCTGAAGATACACAGGAAAAGGTCAAGGAACAAGCGTCTGCAACATTTTAGCTACAGATGTAGGGTGCAGCCTGCTCTTTAGTAAAACCACACGCGACCTGGTAATGAACTTTGAAGAAGATCTTTTGGGAATCATCCATGTGTCGACTTTACCATGGCAAAGATAATGAAATGGATAAAAATCCACAAAAAGGGTATACACCATATGCACTGGGTTAGTCAGAGGATCACCAGTCAGAGGATCATCAGTCAGAGGATCATCAGTCAAAGGATCACCAGTCAGTGGATCACCAGTCAGTGGATCACCAGTCAGAGGATCATCAGTCAGAGGATCATTAGTCAGTGGATCACCAGACAGAGGATCACCAGTCAAAGGATCACCAGTCAGAGGATCACCAGTCAGAGGATCATTAGTCAGTGGATCACCAGACAGAGGATCACCAGTCAAAGGATCACCAGTCAGTGGATCACCAGACAGAGGATCACCAGTCAAAGGATCACCAGTCAGAGGATCACCAGTCAGAGGATCACCAGTTGAATGTTGGAAAACACAGCTGGATGTATTTCATCTAAGAGCAGTACGCAGGTTGGACACTGAGGACACCAGAGGAGGTATCTGGTGTCAGGCCCAGAATGTTTCTTGATTTGACCAGGAAGTTAGAGAATGCAGTAAAGAGATAATCACTAAAACAGGAAGATCTTGAGTATGGAGATGGGTTGGCATTTTTAGACCATCTGAAATATCGACTTGGGGTTATAGAGAGTCAGACCCTGTGGACTGTTATTGTGAGGATTTGAAAAGTGATCGAACAACTGCCCTCCACTGTCAGTTCCTATGGAAAAGCTCCATAATTGACAATTGTTTTTGTGGACTGTGCACACTTTGAGGATTCCAGTGCTGAGAATGAACAGACCCACCGAAGCAGTAAGTAGTAACACTTGATGACTGACCTCCAGGTGATGTCGTCCAGCCGCCATTACTTCAAACGACGGAGTTCCAGCTGTCATCAGACCTGTTGATGCTGATGATACCAAGACTGGTCCTGATGGAGTTCTTCTGCAGAGTGAAGGAGCGAGTGGTTTCCATCTCTAAAGTTCCAGAGAACAAACCTGTATTTATCAAACAACCCACAGATGCAGTTTGAACTGGTTTGACATCACCTTAATGTTTTAGGCACCAAAGTTTTGAAATCAAAACTCACATGGAACGAGTGAAGAGCCGCAGGGATTATAGGGAGATGTTTTGGAATGTTTCATCTGATGATACCGGAGTAAAGGCTTTTGACAAAGTCCAGTCTGGACAAGATAAAAGCATGTGTGACCTTTTCTAAATCTGCTGATGATAAGAGTGACCTGAAGTTTGTTAAATGTCTCACTTGTACAAAGCAGTGCTGCGGCCCGGTGTTGGAATTGTAATTATTTCGGAAAGAGTCAATCGAATGCATAAAAACAAAAGAAAAGAACATGTCAAACGTTGTTCAAATGTTTCATCACTGAGGGCAGCTCGCAAAGTGCTCCATGCATCGACTGATGAAAGGTCCAGACAGTGATGGTCAGATGCAGTGTCTCAGCATCATGTATTTTTTAAACAGGTATACCATAGAATTAAAAAGTTTACAAAAAACAACATCCCCAGCAGGGACACAAGCTCAGACATGATTTCTACAAAATGCATTGAGGGAGATGATAGGAAAAGTTCAAGGCTATGCCCAGAGCAACTGACATTTGTGTTCTCCCCATACAATTGAAACTTTCAGAAAGATGTCTGGATTTTAGCGCATGTCTAAAAGCAGCTATAGACAGGTGGACACAAAAGACACTCAACCCATCCATCCATATACTGCTTGTCCTTTGACGGTCACAGGATGGCTAACTGGAGCCAATCCTGACATTGGGCTAAAGGTGGGGTTCACCGTGGGGAGGTCGCTGCAGCCAGTCCATGACAGGGTTTCTTTTTGAGCATGTTAACAGAGCCTCAGAGAGCTCTTTGATTACCGAACAGGCAAAACTATATAACCTCACACTGTATGGAGTTGTAAAAACCTGGAAAGTAGAACCCATGAATCACTGTCCATAACAGTTATTGGCCACCATTCATTATAACAGGCTCCATCAGTCGTGTGACACCAACTTGCAGCTTCATTTCTAGTTGTTTCTTTATTACTCCACAGCCTTGTTAGTAAAAGAATTGACTCACTTGGGACCCATCAACTTTTTTTTTTTTTAAAGAAAAAAACTTTTCTACTCCTCTGCAAGTTTGTGCAATCTTCTACCAACTGTCATACAGCACAAGGATTTACTGACCAATTACACTCCCTATTTCCTGTGGATTCTTTTCCATTTATTTTCAGAAAGAAGATTAATAGTGGCACTTTGCTTTTTAGCTGAAACTGTTTAAATGCAACCACCCTCTGGTCTTCCACTGTTTGGGATTCTAGCAGAAATACTGTGGCCTTCAGTTCGGGGTTGCTGTCCATATGTAAATGCAATAAATAAGATCAGTTGACAAGGAGGTAGGAAAGAGGAAGAACGGCAAGCAGGATGCAATTAAAGACAGTAGGAGGGAGACTGGGGAAAAGAAGGAAAAAATATCCCAGTCCACCGGGCCTGAAGAAATAATGCTGGATATGTGGGATTCTCATATTCTGCCCATTCCTGTACTTTAGCAAGTGAAGAAACAGTCCTGTCGATGAGGGACCTTCGGATGTAGAAAAGGTCAAACAGTGATATTTAGAGGGATTACAAATTTTATTTACATAAAAGGAAAATTGGGTTTCTAAAAGCCTCATTATGAATTTAATGATTTTATGCCAATGTTGAATGTGGATTATGTTTAGACTAACTGGTCACTTTATCAGGAAACATCACTAATACTGGGTACGACCTCCATTTGCTCTCAAAACAGCCTCAGTGCTGTGTGGCATGCCTTTAACAGAGGAGTGGAAACTGAGATTGTGCTCCATGGTCACATGACCTCATGACGTCATTTCTGCACATTCGTCGGCATCACATTCAAGCAGCCATTTCTGTTCTCCTACCACATCCTGAAGGTGAACATGATCAGCAGCAATACTCATATGGGCTGCACCATCACAACCTCGGACAGTTTTTAGATTTTCTGCCCTGTGATTTTTTTTTGAAGGGATGATCAAACAACTTGTCTGTGGTGCAGGTATGAAGGCCGAATGAAATGTGCCTTTTACAGCCCAAAAAGCTTTAACTGTTCATTTGAACCTGATCATTCATCTCTGTATTCTCATCATCAGTCTGCTAACAGCCAAAGCTAATTGCCGGAATCTTCTGCGATTCTAAATCCACAGAAACGTCAACTTTGATGTTCGTTTTGAGGATGCTTGAAAACAAGTTTGAATGCACCATTGGTAAACACTTACACACCCACTCACACAATGTGGACATTTACTTCCATCCCTTTATGCCAATAATGCTGTGGTTTTTGCAGTGTTATCAATGGATCCTTGGGAAGTTATGGAATAGACTAAATAGTCTTGTTCTGTTTGATACACACTCAGTGTCAGTGTGTTCCTGTTTAGCTTTTAGTTGATATGTCTAGTCTGTGACTTCATGGCCAGGTGGATGATCAGACCACAGCCTAATATTCATCTCTTCATCTGCCTTCGTTTATCAACCCACGACTCCTTCTCACAATCATCACCGATGTTACTGAGAGATATCTGCAGCTCTGGTGATAATTCATAAAGAGACTGATATTTGATGATACATTCTGGTGTTAAACACAAGACACAACAAAAATCAAATTATAAAAGAAACGAATGTTGGAATGAGCCCAGTTAAAACTACACTCATCACTTCAACAGGAAGATGAAAGATAAGTGTTAGAGGCAGTTTTTGGTGAAATCGCGGCTGCTTTGTTTGTTATTGCCTGGTGTCAATCAACCACTTCATGTTTTGGACTTTTTTTTTTCAAACGCAAGATGGTTTGTTTGAAATATGCAAGAGTTTCCATTGAGTTTCATGTGTTCACAGCCTCAAAATGAGCATGAGCTGCTGTTCTTTCATTATCAATCCCTCTTTTGTTTACATAAATTCCAACATCCCTCACAAACACTGCGACACATTTGTGATCCAGGGACTGTTTAGCCTGTGTGTTGTTTGCAAATACTTCCTAAACCACAAAAAAGTGTTTCAATGCTGATTCTGAAACATTTTTTGGATCCTATTTGTCATGGACTTGTTGACTGATTAACAAAGAAATATAAAACACTGAAATCCTGCTCTTTTTATCTTCTAGGACCGTTGATGCTGCAAGTGAGCACATGGGATGGGTGAATGAGTTTGTGCTGAATTCCATTATATTTCTTCCGTCAGGACAGCTGCATCTATTTTTGTAATTAGGATGTTTTAATTAGGCTTATACTTTCATGATGGGTGGAAGCACGACCACAGCTGAGTCTTGCTCTGTGAGAGCTCGGAGGAGACCCGGGATTTAAACTGTGCCAGAAGAGCTGCGGTCGGCCGACCACAAACCGCCACATGCATTTTATCTGTCTGCGCCACTCAGCAAGAACATCCTCGACGAGGTCAGCGCCACATCTTGAACCCTTTCTTCTGCCAGCGTGCGGCAAAATCATGGCACCTTTTTCCCCCCTCAGGAATAAAGTTAACTTGTGTGTCACTGGCTACAGTTCCATGGCCAGCAATATTCCAAAACCTGATAAAGCCAATAGTCTAAATGAGAAACTGACGTGTAAACAGCATTTTCACATTACTTTAACCAACATACAATCATATTCAGAATAAGCAATAATCAAATCAAGACTTGTTGAGGATGCCAACCTCAGTCTGATTATTTAGACATGTATACGTCTTATAAACAGAATTACATCCTGTCGAGAATTTGTCAGTGTCTTTGCAACATATGGCAGTTACCAACTCCTTGACGACGCATGGCCTGGGTGTAAACAAAATGTATAAATAAAAAGGACTTGTAGCTTTTGAAAAATTGGAAAGAAAACACTCAAAACGGTATACAGCAACACCGTACATTCAAAATAGTTTAGGTTTAACCAACACCTGCCGTTATGTCGTGAATAACAGCAGACTCTACTTTTTAACAGTGAATCAAATCTATTAGCAACTTATGTAAACAAGAAATAATCAAGATTTTCAGATTATTGGTATCCATGTAAACGTTGTCACAGTTGGGGGGGGGTCATGTAAACCAACATTTCTGAATCATAGAGTTGCCAGAGAGGAAAAGCACATAAAACCTCTACTGAGAAGCCGTGACGAATTAACCAGGCTTTAATTGAATAAACGGATGGGTTATACGTAACGATATGACGACGTGGACCGGGGCTTTGGTGTGGAGGATGTATTGCTAATTCTTCCTTCCTGGCTTCTCTCAGGGCTGTGGCATTGTGTTAGAGTGGTTTTCATCTGCTGAATCTGGCTTTCACTACCACAGGAAATAGAGACACATGCCTGGATTCAGGTTCAAGGCCATCCATGGCGGCGTAGGCCTCAGCGTTATAAGGAAAATTAAATTAAATTAGATTTTCATAGAGAATAGGTTACTTTCCAGAGATGAATGAACACCCTGCCATAAATTAGCTAACTGGGCACTCTGTGAATGTCTGCTTTTTAAATCCAAGATATCTAATGTTTTCTTCACAGAAAGAAGACGAGCATTGGACAACCATGACCATAGTGACCGTACACGACCCTTCATTACGCCTATAAATAATAATTTAAGTAGACTTTTTCAGGCATCAGCATTGCAAACTGCACCACATGAGAATAACTGGAGAAGAAAGCTTGATAAACCTTCAAAGAATCCGTCATGGTTTGCTTCCAAATCCCCATAAATATGAATGTGACCACAGAAATCCCCAAAACAAAAAACAAAAGTCCCCAATGTACTGTAACATGAATCATGACATAACAACCATCCATCATCCTTTGTCTTTTGTTTATCTAGGCTCAGGTCACAAAGCGAGCTGGCCAAGTAGGGTAACCCAGACATCCCTGTCCCTAGCCACGATTTCCAACTCTTATTAGAGGATCCGAGGTGTTCCTGAACCAGATGGGATAGGTTGTCCCTCCTGTTAGTTATGTGTCTAGCCTAGGGTCTCCTCATATATAGGTGTGCCTGGTAAACCTGTAACAGAAGGTGACAACATCAACTGTTCCCTTTCCGCTACTCCGATCACCAGATGTCTAAAGTCCTTACCCTCTAAAGCTGAGCCCAGACAGCCAACGGAGGAAACTCATTTTGGTCACTTGTATTCCAGATCTGGTTCTTTCAGTCACTTCTCCCTATTCTGGGTGACTATGCTAGCTCTATGGTGCTGTTTTATCAAGATTTTCTTAAACGCTTCATGTCTGGCCCCTCCCCTGTGACCACTTTTCCATGGGAGACCCTACCCGGGCTACGATGCCCCAGACAACATAGCTCCCAGGCTCACCAGGAATCAGAAAGAAAAAGTAGATTTTATCAAAGGTGTTGGTCACTGGAGTTTCAATACTGGCAATGACAGTCGTGCCATTCAATGACATCTTCACAGGTTCAACTAGAATGGCACTCAGTAGATCACGTACCTCCGCCAAGTCCCAACAGTTTTCCTTAAAGTCAATTAAGCTGCACCAGATTTCAAACACACGTAGATATCAGTTCCCTAAATGCTTGATCAAGATCCATGAATTTGAAAATGGGGAAAATGTTGAAAATTGTCCTATCTCGCTATGTTAAAGAATCCTGGCTCTGTCCCCTGATCCAGATTCATGTTATGGATTCTTCCCTAACGCTGACCATATCCTTCCATCAAGGTTTATGGTGATCCATCAAGTTTTCAAGCTGAATAAACCTGCAATGAACCTGTCAAGATTTGCTTTCAAAACACCATAAATATGAATGTGACCACAGAAATCCAAAGAGAAGGAAAATCACTAGCCTCAAATGTACTTTTACTGTGACCCACCAGGCAGTAGATTACACACATGTTTGTCACTGGGGTTTACTTACTGAGATTGTTCAAAGACAGTCGAGTCATTCATCTCAGAGTGATGATTCTCAGAGAGTCATCAGCACATTTGGAATGTACACCCCAGATATGTGCAGTAGCTGTAATAGTATTGCATTAATGATCTTAAGCCCTTTTCTAAAGTGTGTAAAACTTCATTCTCCATGTCTGTTGACAAATTGTCAGAAACATCAGTAACGAGGGGAGAGAGACATGTTCCTTGAGGAAAGGTTGGACTGATAATAGCAGGGAAAGAGAGAGATAGAGATGGGAAGTGTAAGTAGTAAGAGTCGATTTATTTACAGCTCTGCTGAAGGAACGGTGACCTCACAGAGCAGCTGCATCTCGTAGGGAGCATTAGAACAGGAGTAACATGGGGGAGGAGGAGGAAGAGGGGAGAGAGAGTCAGATCAGAGATCCTCTTTCATGCCCCAGACTCAGCTTCAAAGTCCTGTCAACACAGCGGGAAGGTAAAACCACGAACATGGCGTCCACACACACATGACATGAATTCTCTGTGCGTCTGCAGAAGCACATGCAAACATGGTGAACATCCAGACACAGCTTGGGCTCACTGACAGAAACAAACTAGTTCTGATGAATCTGTGAAAAAGGGTTAAAGGAGATGACACAGGAAACGCTGTCATGAGGAGAAAGTGTCACTGCTAGATGGCAGAGATGGAGGAAGTACACAACCAGTTTGCTCACGTATAAGTACAAATGAAAAGACCAAAATGTACTCAAGTAAAAGAAAACCTACCAACTTAACTTAATACTTAAAATATTTTTAAGTAAAAGTAACTAATACAACAGTGTACTCCATAACTGTGACAGAGTCTTGGCAGTGGCCTCTTCTGAATCGATTTCAGGTGTTTCTTCACCAGTGAAGGTGTGAAGTTAATATCGCCAGTCAAAGTTCACCAAAGTTGAACTCCACACGAAGCCTCGCCACGGGAAGAAAATGTTTTATTGGCTCCTTGCTCGTACAGATTGGAAGCAAATGGGAGGCAGTAGTGGAGTAAAAGTGAAAAGTACCCAAATATAAATCTACTTGAGTAAAGTATGAAAAATGTACTTAAGTACAGTAATAAGGTAAATATACTCAATTTTATCCAGCCACTGTAAGATGTCAGGTGTTATTGATGTGTAACTTATCAACAGAGCAGTAGAAGGTAAAAAGAATAAAGACCGACAGGTTGTTGACTGGCAGGGTGTGACCAGGATGTCTTATCGGGAGCAGGAACATTCAAAAACCCCACCTGAAAACGCTCTGACATTGTGACACATATTGTATGCAAATTACATGTTTGTGATTTACTGCTTTGTAGTAAAAAATAAGTGAAAACCCTGCATGAAAAGTACCTCTACGGACCCCACCTATCACCATGACCCCTTTCTTTCCCAAAAAATCACCACAGGTTTTCAACACTGGCAGGAAGTTTTTTTTTCTAATGAACAGTCCTCCTTCTTCCTCTGCCCCAGTGTAATATTCCCACACTGCGTTGTTGTTATTTCACATTCCACAAAGGTATTGTCCCATTTTTGTAGCGAGGTGTACACCAGAGGTTTCCCAGTAAGTGGTGTAATGAGCAGGGGTTGACAGGGGTTGACAGAGGAGAATTAATGCCCGCTGAGTCTCTCAGCTGGGGACAGATGAGGGCCAAAGCAGAGGCCTTTTGTCCCCACCAGCGGGTCCCTGTCGCCAAGTCTAAACACCAGAGTCCCAGGCATCGTCTGTACACTCTGTACACCCGCACGACAGTCCTGCAGGTTTTTTTTCATGTACTCCTCACAAAGCCTGAGTTCAAATCCTCAGATTAGCCAATGTCCAAAATCTGGATCTCATCACTGAACACTTGTGGAGTGGGAGCAAAACAGCTGACCTCAACCCTTTAGCACAGGCACTGATGCTCTGAGTACGAACAGAAAGACATGCAACGTTTTGAGGAGACAGGGTTTCAAACAGGATTTAGAATTAAAAGATGCCCAAAAAAACACAAAGCCCATTTAATTCCAAATCACACTCACAGGAGCTAATAACTACCGACTTGTCCATCTATCCTCCGCTCTCAGACATTGTTTCCACACAGAACTAAACGTCCACCCACAAAGATGAAAGATCATTCCTCTAAACAGCCTCACTCCCAGGGTGGGAGGCTAAACGAGAACCTGGTGGTGTGGCAGCGGACCAGCGAGGCAGATGAAAAGCTCTGTAGGCTGATAAGGAAGCCGGGCAGACTGGATGATGAGAAACCTGGCCTGTAATGGGGTTTTGGCGATTTGCTGGGTCTGCCTGCGTGCTACTGGCTGTGGTTGGGTCAACTGACAAGGCCACCTATAGAGATGGACAGAATCAGAGGAGGGGGATATAAGCGGATCAGATAGAGCTGCAGGGAGAGATGGGTCTGACTGTAGAAGCAATGCCACCTCCTTATTTTACACATCACTGCAGCAGTTTCATTTTGTTCCAGCTGAGCTTATCCATCCATGGAAAATACGACAGGACCTGCAAACTAAGTACACAGCGTTTCTTTATAACCTAAAAGAAAGTGAGACTGTTTGTGACTAATGACAGATGCTGTCATCCTGTTATCAGTCAGAGCTTATCTGTACTTCTGAGGGTAAAAGTTGTCGGGCAGTAGCAATTTTTGTCCTGGAAAAATCATCACAATGAAATATTAAGCCACAGGGAAAACAGAAAGCGAGGGAGGGAGGAGGAGTGAAAGAGAGCGAGAAAAGAGGATCTAAAAGAGAAGAAAATAAAAAACGCTGCCACATCTTCACCCAGTTCTCACTCCGATCACGTCTCTGCCTCTCCTATCTCCTCCCTCCTCTCTGTGTCTCTGTCTTCAATCTCACAGGGCTTCAGATCCCCCTGCCTGCACACACACACACACACACACACACACACACACACACACACACACACACACACACACACACACACACACACACACACACACACACACACACACACACACACACACACACACACACACACACACACACACACACACACACACACACACACACACACACACACACACACACACACACACACACACACACACACACACACACACACACTAACCCACCTCCTACTCAACCCCATACGGCTTGAGCTCCTGGCCCCATTGTAGCAAACTGATAGCTCTAACATCCAGGGAATGTGTCTTCATCAAAACACTCTCCCATCTAATTCAAAGGAAAAGGGGGAGATGGTCTCACCTTCTCCCCCTTTTCCTCCTCTCACCTCTTCTGCCAGGTGTGAGGAAGAAGGCAAGACAAGAAATTGGAACAGACACAACGGTGCTGTCGGTGATCAGTGGGATCAGACACCATGAGACGGACCAAAGGCTGCAGATACAGTGAAGATGCAGATATTTGTCATTATCACTGAAATGTGAGGAGATTATAGTGAAATTCAAACTAATAAATTTTTTGTATACTTTGATTCTAATATCAATCAATCCATCGATCAATCAAATGTTATTTATACAGCGCATATTCACAATTAAAAATTTGCCTCATAGGACTTAATAAGGTGAGACTTCCTCTGTCCTTAACCCTTAACTAGAGTGAGGAAAAAAACCTGTTACACTTTAATATTATACTACAGTTAATATTACTCATTGCTCATGCACTCCTTTAAAAATGTGCTGCATTTAGTATTTTCCAATAGTAACTAATGTTGATGGGAAATATTTTGAACTGTTAAACATTGTTTTCTGGTGGATATTATTGTCTATATTTCGGCCTCAGGCGAGATAATGAGAGAGCAATACAAGAAGTGCTCGATGCAAAACTTCTGCTGAAGACTGTGGAGGTGGTAGCAAGCTGTGGGAAAGGCTACACAGTAGAAATTAAGTTGAGAATCTTTAGAGAAAGTTCTGATCACACTTGAATGAGCTAGAAATGTGTAAAGCACTTGACACGTCATTTTGTAAGTAAAAAATCGTCACGCATGTTCTACGTGATTACTGATGACTAACCACTACATCTCCTACATCATCCCGTGTGTGTGTGTGTATGTGTGTGTGTGCGTGAGGGAGGAAGCTGAGTCAGCGTGGAGCGGCTTATTTGACCACTGTCAGTCTGATGGGAGCGTTCAAACACTCAAGGCCCCCAAACTGCTCTGATGGCTGATGGTGATAATCCCTGGTGACCTCCGTGTCTGACATCATCACTGTCAGACAGAGGTCAGTGACAGGGTCAGCCGGGAGGGCACAGGGGTGACTGACCCGAATTTACCAAGACAAGACAAATGTGCGTGTGTGTCTGTATAGGAGTTGAACTTTGCATGCATTTGTAAGCTCACGGGTCAGTGCGTGTTTAAGAGTTGTTCGGGATCATCAATTCATTTTTCTTACGCTTGAGTTGTCCCATGCAAAACTGAAAAGCTGTTACCAAGTTTTATTAGCATTAGATAAAAAGGATCGACTGTTTTTTATTTGAAAAAGGTGAGGAAAAGTAAAGGGAACATCCTCTAACTGTTGCTCTGAGTCAAACCACAGACAAAATTATTGCAAAATATCCCACAAGTGCAACAGCAGCTCTGGAAATGAACTGACCCAGCTTCCATAAACGCAGTGACATCACACTGATGCAGGACTTGTACCAGTGGCAAAGACCAGAGCAAAGTTGTAAACTCCAGCAAACGTCACAGCACTTGTTTCCCGGAGAGCGTTCGCAGGCCTGCTACGTCAGCAGAGCGGAGCAGAGGAGAGGAGCGTAGCCTCGCACGCACGAGGACTCACTCTGTAAGTTGAGTTACAGAGTGTTCTGGAAAATGTCACTGAGAGTTTATTTCTACGGAACTGAATGCTTGGACAGACACAGACACAGGTGTGAATACAACAAAGTGATGCAATAAGCATCTGTGTATCAAGCTTTTAAACACACGAAACATCAAACTAAACTAATCTAGAGAAAGAAGTTCATCCCTCAGACAAAATGACTGTGAGAAAAGCAGTCACAAGCGTAAGGGAGACTGAGATTGTCTGTGTGATTTCTATTTGTCTCTCCCTGGAGAGATCCCTTCAGACTGTGGAGAGGCTGGTCAGCCGAGGTCGTGGAGCATGCTCAGTGCCGGTTTCCCACAGAACCCGTAGGGTTTGCGCCCCGGGTCCTGCTGTGCGTCCAACTCTTACTACACACTGCGTCACACTGCCCATGGAGCGTCACTTCCCTGAGACACAGTCAGCCCTTCGTCTTCCTCTCAGAGCTCAGCTCCTTTACACATTTGTCCTCAGCTAACCTTAGATAAAGTAGAAACTGAGAATTTTTGGAGTCGGGAGCAATTATTTACCCCTTAAACTTTTTACTTTGTGGTTATGTGCCTGCATGGGTCCCTCCAGGATGCATGTCCTGGAGGGACCCAGTCAGGCTTCATGAGGAAGTCCACGTTCATTCAACACAACCCATCCTGTTGCTCCAGGTATGAGACACACCATGTTCTGTCCAGCCACAGCCCTGTCCTGTTAATCACTAAGCCACCACCCCTACATTGTCCAACGTGGGGCGTGTGCAGGTGTCTCTGGAGTGGAGGAGAGGAGGGTCCCGTTTCCCACACCCACACAAACACATACACATACCACCATTTCACAATCTTCATTCACCCTTTCAGTGTTTAGACGTCCGACACACATGCTACTGTACTGTTACTCACACTTACCATCAGAGGATGCAACACACAACAGCAAAGAATTCATGGAAGGAACAAAGATTCTCTCACATGTACACACACACACACAGGTTTGCGCAGCTATTCTTAGGAGGACTTTGAATTGATTTCCATTCAGTGTGGACAGCCTAAACAAAAGCTTATAACCAAATTTAACCATGACCAATACAATTCTAACTCTAACCTCAACTTCACCACAATTCCCATCTTTTCACTTACCTTAACCAAGACCACAGAAATGAGGTTTGGCCACATTAGGACTGAGCCTTGCTTTGGTCCCCATAAGGTCAATGTTCATGCTGGGAAAAGTCAAAAAGAGGTACCAAAACAGAGCGCACGCACACACACACACACACACACACACACACACACACATACTTGTACTTCTTACTTTTACCATCACAACTTAATGCCTAACCCTAACATAAACCTAATTTTAACCCTAAAATCCAAGTGTTAACCCTCAAACTCTTAAACGTGAGGACTGGCCAAAATGTCCTTAATCCATAAGGTCTATGCTCAAAATGGTCCTCACAAATATATAAGTACAAGTTAACGCACACGTACACACGTACACACGTACACACACACACACACACACACAAACACACATGTGCGTAACTCCCACCAAGTATGGAGACCTAGCTCAACACTTGGCACATACAGACTCTTGCCTGATGCTCGTGCCTCAGTGCAGGAATATGTCATCACTCATAAAATTTCATTGCTCAAGACGTCATCCTATGAATCAAAGCTTTTTTTGGCTTCTGGTACAAACTATTAAACAGAGGCAGGAAATGCTCCTGTTTGTTCTTCCTGTCTGTGCACATGCGTTTTTTTTTTATATATTTCCCAACTGAAAGAGATCAGTCAGGATTTATGGTCAAAGCTACAGCCCCTCCTTATTTTCCAGTTATCCTCCACTCCTTTAACACTAGTAAGTCTTCCTGTGGAGATATTAACATACCGGCACAGAAATAGATCTTCACATGCACTACACAGTATCAGGTTCTTACTTTAATGACAAGTGATATTCTCCTTTTAGAGGCCTGAAATCTTGAATTTATGTTTTTTCCAACTCCATTGCTGTTTTTCTGTGACCCTGCTGTGTGTTTTATTACTGTGGCTCTACAACAACACCACGAGAACTGACCATGTAAAATTAGTGGTAAGTATTCCACTGAGACAATGCAGCTGGAGACTAAGGTAATAAAGCAGGGTCCTACAATAACAATAAACATGTCAGTAGATGTGCAGTGAGGAGTCATGCATGTGGCCTGAGGGCTACTTCTCTGGGTTTAATATAGAATTAAAATTCAACCCCTGGTCAAATGGCGATTGGGCGTCCATTTCTCTTTCACTCAGAGCCGTCAAACACACATAGTGCAATACCACACATAAGCTATATTCAAGGATATTCAAACGGATTGTGTTGTTCAAAACAACTGGGCTCACAAATCACAGTGATTGAAGATGCTTCCAGCGGCGGCAGAGACAGGAGAGGAAAAGAAGATTAATGAGGAATGTCAGGTAGCTGCAGTGTCTTACCTCTAAACCTCACTGACGTCATCTATCCCCTCCATGGAAAAACAAACCTGCGTCTGTCTTTGGAATGGAAGGTGAATTGATTTATTATGATCATATCTTGGTAATACCTGCCACTCATTCCAAACTGTATATTTATTTCATGCTGCAGGAATCATTTATGGCCTCGTAAAGTTGATATAGCAAACAACTACCACAAGTCAAGTATTCTGTGCTCCGCCTCCAGCTTTGGTTCCTGACCAGCTCCCGAGGGATAAAACCAGCGTTTAGCTTCCAAACGCTCCTGTGTTAACCAGCCAGTTGCTCACTTTGTGTGTCTGCAATGTGGTGCTTGGTAAGAGGCATACGGCCGCTTCGTCAGAGCTTGTTTTCTGAAAACAGCTGCGGGGTACAGAAAAACCATAACACTGAGCCCAGGGGATCTGAGGGGAATTCTAGGGACATTATTTTCTCTTTCAATACTAGGAAAAACAGGGATATACATTGTTCTGTTGGTGGTCATATAGAAGTACTGACTGGTTTAGCTTCAAATTGACATTTTGATCCCGATCATCTGGGTCAAAATGTATATACAGATGCACAAATTTGAAGTAAAACCAACAGAAAGGATTTTTATACAGGTGCTCGGTCTCCCGAGCATAGGTTCTTGTGTCTTTGAACGCACCTTGGTGTTCTAATGCTGGTGATGGAGAGCACAGTCCAATTCCTAATCTCCACAGGTGTTTATCTGAATGTGGATAAGTGTGGTGGCCATATTATACAGTTCACATCATTGTCACACACACTGTACATTTTCAGATCAGCCCTATTCAGCTAAATATCTAAGGTAGCGTGTGATGTGTTAGTCACTCAACACGTTGTTAAATAAATCTGACCTTATAAAGATCTGAAGGGTATCCAAATGTCAGCTATTTAAAGGGTGCATTAAAGCTGCATTAAAAGGGGAAGTTCAAAAAGGAAAATTCACTCATTATCTACTCACCACTGTGCCGATAGATGGTGGGTGAAGTGTTAGATTCCACAAAACACTTCTGGAGTTTCAGGGGTAAACAGTATTGCAGCCGAATCCAATGTAATTGAAGTCAAAACATACCATGGCTCCTCACTGCTCGTGTGGTGTCATCCAAGTGTCCGCAACAACCGACATTCATATCCGACCTAAAATAAGGTCATTTACATTATGTTGTGGCCCAAATGTCCTCAGACACCACCGAGAAGTATGGAGGGATGTTATGTTATTTTTTCTCTTGTTTTATTACATCTGAGGAAGAGGTCACTTTGGCTGCAACACTGTTTACCCCTGAGAATCTTAAAGTGCTTTGTGGACTCAACACTTCAACCACCCCTCCATCAGCATTGTGGTGAGTAGATAATGAGGGAATGTTTATTTTTGGGGTGAACTATTCCTTTAATCAATGTTTTCAGATCATAATACTCCAAATAACTACAACATATGTATCGTGAACAGTAATTAACAGAGTAACTCTAATTACACAGCTCTGCAGTTAACCCCGGCCCTACAGAACAATTTTAACAATTTTTAGTGATTGTGTTGTTTTTATTGCTGGTTCACCCTCACAGCTCTCATCAGCAGCAGTTTCACATGACGCAGGGAGCAGTTTACACAAAAGAAAATCTACCGACAAACCATCTTAATGCTGCTTAACCAGCACTTAATGTCAAATAGAGAGAAGTTAACACGTTTCTAGTGAAGCCAATGGAGCATTGTGCCGCTTAACAGCCAGATGTTTCCCTCAGGAGCTGGTAGAGACCAAAGCAGAGTTAAAATTAGTTGTTATTGGACTAACTTCACCAGGTGGTCACAAACATGAATTCAAATGAATGTGTAGCAGCAAAGTGTTTGCTGACACACTCACCATAATGAAATCACAAGGTCAGTGTCATGTCTACAGTTTAATATGCTGCCCCCAAGTGGACAAAATCTTAATGCAGGTTTAAATAAACATAAGTAAATGAATACAACACAAAGGACACCCATCCTTCTTGTTTTTACAAAATCCCTAAAGCACAAATGAGCTTCTCCAGGTGCAGCAGCTTGCTCCCAGTGGTCAGGATGGAGCCTGGGTTCCTGTAATGGCTGCGGTCTCATGTCCACTCCAATGAAGCTGCATCTGGTCAGCCGCTCCACACCAGTTCAGTGCTCCCAGCAGGACGTTAACATAATGCCACAGTCGACCCAAAGTGTTGGTTCAAGACCTCAAACAGCCTCTGTCATAATTCAACAAAGAAGAAGCTTTAAAGCAGAGAGTTTCAGGAGGGTTTGATGCCACTGAAACTAAAGTCCTCCACTGTCTCAGTTATCCACAGCCTGTTGGCTCACTCACAGTCAGTGGGCCCCACAAAAAGGCTTTCGTTTGCAAAAAGTGTCGATTCAACATTTATTATTTTCTGCTACAGGCCAGCAGCAGGGTTAAAATGCAGATGTACAGTATATATCTGATCTGTGTTTTACTTGGCTGAATGAGGTTTATTAACATGCTGTGGATCTCTTTGCAATCCCCCCACCCCCAGCCTCCCAGTGGTGGAGATTGACTCTGTGTGTGCACTGCTCAGCGCAAAGCCATTCAGGTTGTGTACATTAGATAATGTGTGGGCTCGGTTATACGTGCCCCAGCCAAACCTGAGGGACTGAATTAACGCAGTTCATTTAAACAATGGTTTTGTGTGTTCATGTACATCGTGGTGTGTGGGTCTGGCTTATAGATGGCAGATCTTTTACTGTACAGTATGTTTGTTTTAAGAGAAGCTACTATTAAAAACGGGGGGGGGGGAGACGTGAATGGTGCCATGAGAAAACACTTAACCTGGGCTAGCTCAACGGGTTTCTCCGCAGAGGACTCTGTGTCCTGCCCCGCGGCCTCCTTCTAACTTCCACCATGCTATAGATCAATTGGTGCTTTGATGTTGTGATGCATAAAGGCTTATGGAAAATGCACCGTGCAGCGGTCAGGCAATATCTCAACTTGAAAGCAAAGCATGTTGTGTTTGTGTGTGAGCGTGTTTGTCGGACAGGCGTACACAGCGTATAGGGAGGAGGGTGAGTCATGCTTTTTCGTGCAATAAACACAGAATCAGCCCACGCAGGGCCTGTCCTCTCACCGTCCTTGCTGCAGGACTTTTTATAACACTCACTAAATCACATGTCAGTGTCACAGGCCTCTCAAACCTTTAGGCAGTAGGTGGACGTGTGTTTGGAAGTGCAGAGCCCCAGCCAAAAAAAGGAAAAAAAGGGAAACTAAGTGTGCTCAACTCCGCTGATATGACTGACCCACTCATATCCAGTGTAACAAAATAAATCACTCAAAAGTTTAGTGCTTGCTCAGTGTTTCAAGTTGGAGCGTGAGATTAAAAAACTGTCTCCGGCATGGAGAGAAGCATTTCTCACGTTTGGATAAGTACGTTGAATTTATCCTCCCAGTGACACGTGCATGACTCTGTGTACACCTCCCTCACCCTGTTTCACCCGAGCTGCAGCGGAGCACGTTTCCCCACAACGTCAGTGACCCTGAGCTGCTGTGTGACTGGGTGACATCAGCCTGTGCTAGACTAAATCAATTCCCTGAATAAAGAGGTTTTCAGAACATCATCTCCTTCTGACCCTGAATGTGACAAACACAAACACACACAGACACACAAATATTCCTTTGGTGACATATGGACCCGTCTCTCTCTGACAGAGTCCTTGGCCTCACATGTTGAATGAGTGGCGGCCTGGCAGGACACTGGCTGCTTTATAATGGAGACATAGATTGCTCTGATTTTGGAGAATCAGTCACACTCGAGGGTCTGTCGGATGCAGGAAGTGGTCTGTCGGATCTGTGTCGTGTCTGCTCCCACAGCAACACAATCACAGTGGGGGGCTGACCAGTGATCATCACTGATACCAGGGAGGGAGGATGTGATGACTTCAATCTGCCACTAGATGACACTGTGGGACACACAGTACCTGATATGTTCCCATCGACACTGTGCAGCTAACACGCAATGTTATATCAAATGTTTGTGTTTTGTTTGTAAACCATGATTTTGACTTTAAATTAAAAATTCATGTTCCTTATCACCATTCCACATGTTTTTCCTCACGAGAAATGATAAGATATATATGCTTAATTGTGCTCAAGATAACTGTTTGTAACTATTAATTTAAAGGTTACATTCAATCTTCAGTATCTTAAAACAGCGAAAGTGTCCATTCACAAGGTAAATCTATGAGTTCCGGTTG
Source organism: Limanda limanda (assembly GCF_963576545.1). NCBI lineage: Eukaryota > Metazoa > Chordata > Actinopteri > Pleuronectiformes > Pleuronectidae > Limanda > Limanda limanda. Next base: position 15,825,540 of record NC_083639.1, read on the forward strand.
TGGCTGTAGAATTCTAGAAGAATCTGGGGTTTCAGCAGAGTTAAAAAATTATTAAGCTTATTGTGTAAAGCATTTTCACTGGAGTTCTCTTTTAGGAAAATACAGATTTACGTGAATAAACTATGTTGACACATTAGAATAATAATTTCATATTTATAACTTTTTATTTAGGCACCATGTTTCAGTCACTTTTTATTACGCTGAATACATTTGTTGACAACAACACCCCCTTCAATTATGCAACATAATCAGAAGATTGAGTGGAGGTTATTAAAAAGTGTGAATGATTTGACTGTTTCTGAACAGTTCACTCATTTATATAATAGAAACCCTGCATTTCACTGGCCACAGGCTGTAAGTGATGACAATATGTTAACGTTCAGACAAAAATGTATTACTCACAAAAAAAAAGTAAAATAATGGATATGATTAATTTAGTAGTTAATTTATTCTGCTTATCAAAATAAATGGAGAATAAAGAGACTCCTTTTGTAATCTGAATGAAGTCATCAGTGTTAAAGACGATATTGATGACATGTTTCACTTTTCACCCACAATGCTGTACTTCTGCAATAATCTTGGATATTAATCATACTGACTTCCAGTAATGCCTGTGTCTTATTCCCTGTGCTGCAGCAGGAGCATCTTCTGGTGTTTCTGTCTCCACAGACCTGCCTCTGCCTCTCTGCCTCTGAGGTGTGTCACATGCATTGTGGGAGTTCAGGGTCAAACCTCTCCTCCTCTGCCCTTTCATCACTGAAAAAGAGAGCCAACACTCACCTACTCAGGGTGACAATGATGAACCCTCTTCAGCGGAGTCCTCTGCATCCGCTTGGTCAAACTGCAGAGACTTCTCCTCTTGTTGCTGCTTTGCCCAATCAGAGTCGCTCGTTCAGTCAAGGGCCCAATTACAGAGGCATCGGTCCGCAGTGAGAGCTCTTTTAGTGAAAGGGCAGTTAATCAAGGAGATGGCCTCTTCAATTGCTAGTGTGGCATCGCCAAGTTGCCCGGTGGCCATGTTACCACGGGCCAGCGTCCATCACATCCAGTGGACCCAATAGTTTGTTACATCTCTGAGCGGCCCTGCAGCGAGTGTCTGCTACAGTTCTCTCTGCTGCTTGCAACCACCATCAGGAGGTAAAGTGAGGGGTCCACTAATTAGGTGGTTGGTGATTGGATCTTTGGCTCTTGCTGAAGTGTCTTTGGACAAGACACTACATTTAGGCTCTGCATGACTCGCCATCAGTGTGTTTTGTTGAAGTGCTGGGTCTATATACATGTAGACGCAGTCCATTTACCATTCCATGAATTCTACGGTCGGTCCATTTGATTTTAGAATCAAAAGTATAACAATGAAATCAGTAATCATGGGATAGACTCATGGTAGTTGCTGCTCCTTGCACCATAATCTAATTTCTTGGTTCCCCTGTGCATTTGCACTTTACTGGAAGAGCTTCAGAAAAATAACTGCAGCAAACAATAATAAATAATCGTGATCCATTATGAGTGACCAATGCAAACAGTGTGAGCCAACTTGATAACATGCTATCAACATGTTTTCTCCTTCATCATCTGTCGTTTGCCTTGGAAATTAGAGCAGAAATGGGAAAATTCACGGGAAACGGATATGACGCAGATTAAAGGCAACCAACATTAAACGTCTTGTTACCTTGAATAAAATTAAGGATTTCTCTGAGTTTGAACATTGTAAGAAACGTTTTGGACGATGTTAGTTCACAATTCAGGGAATATATAACATAGGTCTAGTTGTTTTTAGAGATTTTGATTTAGAATTGTATATTATGTAATCATAATATAATAATATCTGGTAGAAGGAGTGAGTCTGAATTATAATAAATTATTTACTGAGCAGCTGATGAACTGATCCCTTCTCTCTCTAGTTTCATCAACTATCAAAGACAGTTTCTTTTGTTTGTGTGGACATCACAAGTATAAGTAATTGCATATAACTCCTAGTTTCCTGTACAGCATATTCTTATTCATCCGCAGTACAACATTCACCACAAGAAACTAACCCCCTTTCATTATATCACGATGCACATATATTACATATAAATGTGTAGCAAGCATTTCCAACTTGTGAATCTATAGCAGACCACAACACTGTAAATCATGCTTTACTGAGGAAGCATTAACATTTTGTCAATTCCACCTCCTTTGTATAAACATAAATATGTATGGTGCAGGTGGTGCATTCAGAAATGTGTCAGGGTAGGTTTTATTTATGGATGGGGGTTACAGAGGAGTGCATTCATATACACGGTGCTATTGCTTTCAGAAAATGTGTCCGCTCCATTTGGATACATAGAAGGAATTTAGCCTTGAGACGACGCCTCATGTAAAAGATGTTTTTAGGAAGGAGCCTCCAGCTGCACTTGTAAATTCAGTCCACAACATTTAAGCTATGGGTTTTCTTGTCCAAGGACCACAACCTGCTGTGTCTATGAATTCATAAAACACTCTGAACTGATAAATCAACCTTAAAAGTATCACTTTGCTAGAACTTTGTTTTATTTGTGAGCGTATCACTCGATGTAGGTCGGGGATGATGGGTTACACACTGTACACTATCCGATGTCTCTTCTCCCTTTTCCAAATTACTCACCCACTTAAGAACATCTCGGTACGGTACTCCTTTTGTTCGTTGCCAAAGAATCACTCTCCCCCCCACCCCCCTACCTCCACTCCCTTGAAGCAACTTCACAGCATCAATATTTAACCTGATATTGTCAAATCTAAAAAAAGAAACGCTGCTGAGAAGAGGGCTGAGCTTTCAGACGTGTTTGTCTGTGGACCGGTGCTGAACACGTAACTCGATTCCTCTCTGGAGTTTGACAACAACACAGACACACACAGGGTGGATCACAATGGAGGACACACTACAGCCATCACTGATTATGCCTTCTGTCATAGGGCTAGGCACAGGCAAGTAAACCGATGGACAGATGCAGCACAGCACTTGACAGATATCTCTATGTCATATACAGCTCTATGGAAGTCACAGAAGCAGCTGAAATTTAGATCCATTTTTCTATCCTGCTCCTACGAGCAGCGGCAAAACTACGTAGCTCTGTCCTCTCCCCATTCATTACCTCTCTCTTTGTAGCTCCACCTTAACTGCGCTCTGAGGATCGTGTCCTAATCCCATCTTCAACACAACTATCTTCACAGCAATGCACGGGGGCTTTGTTTCGTAGGTGGAATGATTGCAACGTCCTAGTGAGGTCCCCCTCCCATCAGCCTGGTTGCCCCTCAGCTGGATTCTGGCATTCAGCTCCTCTGCCTCACCTCTCACCAGTTGGTCTAGTTATTAACTCTTTAACGCAACAACTAGCAGGTATACACAGGGTTTTTAAACCCACTTAAAAAGGCGATTGACTCCCTTTCCCACTGCCAGTGGAGGAGTTTTCCATTCGGTTGTTTTTCTCTGCAGAGCTCACTCACGTCACTGTTGCATCTTGCACGATACAAAGACGTTTTTTTTTTGTTGTTCCCAAGATTTGAAAAAAAAAGGTTTGTGGCTATTATCGCACCAATGCCCAGTCGTTCAATGTGCGTCATAACGTCGTGCAGAAAAAGAACAGCGTCAGCATCTGAAACAAAGAAGAAGAAACTAACGTGTTCACGCAACTGTCTGTTACATCACAGCTTATCAGAGCCAATGAAAACCTGTGTCTACTGCAGAGTCAATTGACCTGGGACAGGATGCCATTGAATCCATTCACATCAGAGACAAAAGACAGATATAAGTGGGTTTTGGACCAATGGAAAAAGGGGCTTTACAGTCCTAAAGGCTGTGATCCTGTGGTGACATGAGTGTGATCGATATTTTTCTTGTCGATTTCACATTTACTCAGCTACAATCATCACAAAGAAAGATTTTAATGGAAAAACTCCTCAGACGACCTGGGTAGTGTCTTCTTAGAACAACCATGGCCCAAACAGCCACACACAACAATGAATCATTCAACAGTGCAACAGGCAAAGCGGACGTTTGCACATGCATTTCTTATGACAGCATAACTATTTAATCTGCTCAGTCCAACACAAGGACATTTCTTTTTTTTTTAAAGAGTGGATGAGTCACTCTGAAAACTGCGTTATTCGGAGGTGTACAATTTAGCCTTTTTTGATCAGAGGCATGGCTTGCATGAAACAGGATGCAGGATTTGGTTTTGACATTGACGGGAAGAAAAACACTCCAGTCTGCTCAGCACACACAAGTGGGGGCTTTGCTGGTTGTTAGATGCTCATGCATGCACACATCTCAGCAGAGGAGGAGAGCCGGGGGCAACACCTATGGGACAGGCAAAAGTTCAGAGTGTTTCTCAGAAGGAGTGTTTCCACCGCAGGGACACAAAGCCTCTCCGCAGGAAACCACCTCTGGAACAACTCGAGTATTCTCTTGCTCACTTCGCTGTCAGCCTCCCACTAAATGGGACTTGGTTCTGACAAATGCATGAAATCATATCTAAAGTCAAACTCACCACTCTTGCATCATCTGTTGAGCCACTTCTTTGCCGTTAAATCCAAGTATTACACAGTGAGCTTATTTACATACATACAGCTGGTTACATTACTCTCCAGGTTTTTGGACTGATGACACTATAGCAGTCAGCCACTATGGGTGGGTGGGTGGGGGGGGGATAACTGTCATGCTGTCCTTCTTTTTATACAGTTTATTATTCTCTGCAGCTGATTAAAGCTTCTTTTTTGCAAATATATTTGCCTTATAACTGTCTAAAATAAGCCATAACAGTGAGCCAGCATGCACTTAAGTCAGAACCCTGAAACTGAAGCATCAATATAGAAAGTAGCCGCAATTTAATTACACCTGCAAGGTGTAAACAAACACAAATAAATAAATGTACTCTGTTCAGCAACATATCGTTGGCAGGTTTTGAAAAGTTCAATCTGAACCATCATGGTTTAAACCTCATTTTGTAGTTTTGAATGATTCTCGACAGCTTCATGATTTGACTAATTCAACAATATACTGATCAGCCATTACATTAAAACCAGTTAGCTCACATGTTGTAATGTTTTGGCTGAGTGATGTGAGTGCTAGAACAAGAGTCAGTCTCTTTTCAAATGAAGGGAACTGGAATCAGGTTCAAAACGAGCAGCTGGTAAGGCAAATATAACACATTCTGTTGGGATCTCTGAGAGATTTGCTTACAACTTCATATGACCACAGGGACTTAACAAAAAATCTATATGCTTCAAAAAAAAAAAGGAAGGAAAGGCAGCATTTAAAAACATTCACTGACTGAGCTGATGAGACCTGGTGCCTGTGGATTTCTGTCTAACAGCTGCTGATTGATGAGTGTGACCGTCCAGTAAAATAGCCTCAAGTGTTACATGCACATACACCACATCCTATTGATCCCTGTAACCATGACAAGAAAAACACACATGTGCCCTTTGAACCAACGTGTTCCTTCACTGAGAGGCTGATTTCCAGGCACAGTCAAGCGTGAGGCAGTTATGAGGACAAAGAGCAGAGTTAGTTTGTAGGATGATGAACTTCCTCTGAGAAGAGTGACTTGAGCATACTTTTTTTGTTCTCTTGAGTGAAAGCATCTTGAAACCCCGAGCACAAATCCTGCCAGAAATCACTTTTCTTTTCATTTGCTTTTCTCCTAGAGCCTTGTTTACGCATCTACAGCTCCTGTCTGCTCCAGTCAGCTCAAGGATGGAGCCCGTTGCTTTGGTGTTTCCATGGAAACGCGGAAGCAAGAGGGCTCCAAGGTCGCAAACGAGGGAACCCCGAGCCGAGCTGATGGGCGAATAGAGGCTTGATGTGGTGGGCGCCGTATTCTTGTTGTTATTGGACATTTCATTACCGCCTCCCCCCGCCTGCACTGACATGATAAATTGTCAGCTGACACGGGCTGTTAATCATTTCTGGGGGTCGCACAAGCAATAAAACACAGAGCTCTGTTCCTGCATCTGATGACAGGAAGGAGCGGAGTCCGTCCTGCTAAAGAGCGAGAGAGGTTTCAAGAGAGGGGAGGAGAGACGAGGAGAGGAGAGTGGGATCGGTGCTGGAAAGTGGATTACATCCATTATTTAGACGCTGCTTCCCCTTCTCCGAGAGGAGGGAGAAAAGAGAAGGGTTTGCAGGATGCAAACATCTCTTTGTCCTTTTGCAGGCTGCAGTGGATATGACCCAACTATAGAAATATATATATATATATATATTACGTAAAAGTATCAGGTATTGCGGGGTATATGTATTAGTTGTTAACAAGGATTAACAATAAGACTATCTCTGTGCAAGTACAAGTGTGTGTTCCTCTTACTAACAAGAAGCCTGATTCGTGTAAAAACACTTTCAGATCGTTGCTTCAAAAGCACAGCGATGCGCTGAGGCTCTTTTGAATTGTGGAGAAAGTGGGCCAGAAAAAAAAAAGAAGCTCTGATACGTTACTGTTTGATCGCGATGCTTCATCTCTGGTTCTTATTTCCCCTTATGAGCCGCAGATTGTGTCCACAGGGTAATCGAGAATGCACACGTTTGAACATATGGTTTTAAGTACCTTGGCATGTGCCGCAGCAAACTGGGAGGAACTTCACATGATGGAAACTAAGAACATCTTCAGTTTGCTGCATGTCAGACATGTGGACACGTCAAATGTCAGAGGGAGGCATGGGAGGAAGGTGCAGTCGATACAAGTTAAACAGAAATTATCATAGTGAGATATTTAAGTTCCAGTATCTTAACTCTGAAGGTCGGTAAATGTTATGAGAAGAGTTAAAAGGATAAACATGCAATGAACCCCGTGAATTTATCAGTATTTCACTCTCTGCCTCATCTTAACATATTAATCAAGCAAATGCCTGACTGAACACATTTCCCTGTACGAGTAAATCCTTGCTGGCATTCACAGGTCACCAGGAGCGACCACTCTGTTCTCCGCCGTCAACTCAATTGTCGTTTGTAGGGGGTGGGGTCAAAGTCCTTTACCTATCGCTGTCACCGTCCTGAAATACACAGCTTCCCTCGCTGCCTGGTCTCTATCAAATGAAAAACCTTCGAGCAGCCACGATCCGAAAGAGGACTATAACTGGGGAGGGGAGGCGAGTCAGCAGAGCGGGCACACATGAAGCACAAATCAAAGTAAGAAGTGAGAGGAGTGGGGGAACATTTTTATGACTGGCTTTGATGTTATGAAAAAAAGATGGACGCGCTTTGCTTTACTTTTCTTCAAAGGGTCGAAGAAGAACGCACATAGTTTGGGGAGGCCTGAGATAACACTTTTTTTGTCTTTCTTTTGTCCAAAAGATGAGAACTCTGCAGACGTCAGACTCTTAGATTCTACTTTCTGCTGCCACCTTTGATCCGTTCATATCACATCGTAGTTCATTCAATATCAAAATGATTCGACAGGATGGGATGACACAAAGAGATTGAACCAAAACAAACACACATGCGTTCAGTTGTTGAATATATTATTTTATTTTAACATCATCATCATAGTTAACTTTTAATTTCCCCCTCATTCATTTAAAATGATCACCTCTGAATGTACACATACTGCAAACTGTCAAAAATATACAAACAAATGCAGGCTTGTGCTATAGTCTGGTCAAATGTCTAAAAAACAGTGGCACTGGGGGGGAGAGAGAGAGAGAGAGAGAGAGAGAGAGAGAGAGAGAGAGAGAGAGAGAGAGAGAGAGAGAGAGAGAGAGAGAGAGAGAGAGAGAGAGAGAGAGAGAGAGAGAGAGAGAGAGAGAGAGAGAGAGAGAGAGAGAGAGAGAGAGAGAGAGAGAGAGAGAATGAAGGCAGGGCAGAGACAGCAAGAGAGGGAGAGAATGAAGGCAGGAGAGAGAGAGCGAGAGAGGGAAAGAGAGAGAGAGAGAGACATTGAAACCGGTAAAGACATGCACAGCATCATTGTGAGCACCGGTTACAGTCATCCAGGTGCGCGGCTCTTCCATGGGATCCGTGTGGAAAAGTACAGACATGTCTTCATCTGACAGCGCGTCACAAAGCGCCTGCCACATATCAAATCAAACCAACAAAAAAAAAGTTGCTCGTTAATGGAAAACTGTTAGGCACATCATTGTTTTTTATGGTTTTACATTTTCTGGAAAAGTCTGAGTTACTGTAAATGTAGAATGCTTCAACAAAAACAAGGGAGAAAAAAATGAAACATACAATCGAAGAAAAGAAAAAATAAACAGCTTTCAAAAAAAATCATTTTGGAATCACTGTCTTGTTCGTAACTCAATGCTGTTACATAATGTGTGTCTGTGTGTGAATACATAGCTGGGTGCATTTCTGTAGAACCAAGTGGTAATATGAGCTAGTACTTGAGGTGTATTGTGGGTTGCCTGCTGTGATTGGCTGACAGCCGTCCAATCAGATACTCAGGTCTTTGGGGTTGTCCTTGTAGGTCTTCTTGGGCTCGGGGAGCGAGGGCCTGGACGACTTACTGGTGTCGGTCTGGAGCGTGCTGTAGTACTCTTTCACTTTAGCCGCTACGAACATGTCATCATCCTCTTCGTCTTCTGAGTTGTCTCTTCTGGGACTCCTGATCGGGGAGATGTCACGTCCCAGGCTTCGGGCTCGGTACTGCGACTCGGGAGTACTATCTCTGCTGTTGTAGCGCGTGTCCCTATCCGTCCTCTCAGGTGAACGCCCCCTCAGCAGTGAGCTGTACCTCTTGTAGGCGGAATCTGAGTCGGGGGTGCGCACTCTGGGCAAGGTGGTGTCTCTCTGGCCCCGAGTCGCCATGTCCCTCAGCAGGCTGTCCCCGTTGTAGGCTCTGTCCCCAGAGGAGGCTCTCATCAGCAGGCTATCCTCGCCATACAGGTGCTCCTCCCTTCGCAGTGATGGAATCGTGGGCTCGCGGTTCAGGCGGTCCAGAGCCGGGGCCTCTCGGAGGATGCTGTCCTCAAACGGGAAGCTGAGTTCAGGAGTCTTGGGTCGCTCCTTCAATGCGGCAACAGCCCCGTTGGGCTTTTCATTGCTGTAGCTCGGTCTCTGTGGGGAGGCATACCGGCGGTAGGGGTCGGAGGAGTGGGCGTGGCGTCTTGTGGGGGACTTGTGCCGATGGCGGTGGGGAGAGCGTTGGGGAGACCTGTGGCGGCGAGGCGAGCGATAAGGAGAACGATGGGGAGAGCGGTGGCCATGGCGTCTGTCAGGGGAGCGACCATGGTGGTGTCCCTTATGACGGCTATTGAGGGTGTTGTCTGCACTACGAGTCCTGCCATTCTTCCTGTCGGGCGAACGGTGGCGACTACGATGCTGCCCGCTGGAATGGTGGTGGTGGTTGTCACTCCCCTTGCCATCCTTCTTTTTGAACACCTTCAGTGGGTCCTTCCCCGTAGACTTTTTCTCCTTGTGTTTTCCCGTGCTGGTTTTCTTGTGTGGGGAGCTGTGGCGATGCTTGGAATGGTGCGGCTTGCCGGTGCGGGTAGACTTGTGGCCCGACTCCTTCTTGCTCCGGGATGGTTGTTGGGGTTCTGGTGGGTAACTTAACTCCGATGGTGCGTTGGTTGCGGGCAGGGTGCTCACTTCCGCAGCGTTTTGTAACCCTGTGGCTGCGTTGGCTGTGATGCTGTCGTTAGGGCTGCCGTCTGCAACACAATGTGACATACAACCAGGGTAGGAGGATGAAAAAAACAGGTAGACTCTCACAGTAACCATGCTGAAGCACTCAGATATGAAGCTGAGCACATTTCCAATGGAAAGCCATTCTGATGTTAATGCCAGCAAAGATGGCAAGTTGTTAGATGGCACGGCGACAGCCAATGATAGAACATGAGTGTAGCTACACAAGAGAATAAAAGGCAGTGAGACAGTTGTATAGTAGCCATCGCTTGAGGACCCTTGTTACCCACAACAAACCTGTAACCAGGGAAACCTGGGGTCACTGGAATTGGACTTGGCCGGTCAGGCGACCTGACTGGAGGCTGGTTACAGTCAGTGCCAACGTGCTGCATGTTGGTTGCTCGTACTGATTAGCCATGCTCTTTCATGCAGTCATGATGCCTTCAACAAATCGTAAATGTCTCAAGAAAACGAAAGGCTTGCGTTGACTTCCAAAGACTAATGCCGTATTTAGGTTTAGGAGGCATTTTACTGTAGTCAGTTTTGAATAGCTTTCCTTAGTGGATTTCATTCCTCTGGTTTCACTAAATCATCTATTTAAGCAGCCACTACATTTCCATAATCAGATGAAACCTTAGGCTAAGCTTTCAGTCTAAATCTTAAGGAAGGTCTACAAACTGCAGAGCAACGACGACAGTGGAAAACTAACACGGTCTAAAGAAGCAAAGACACTGAATCTAAACCAGTTAACAAGAACAAACGAGCGCTGTGCATTTCACCTGTGGACTCGTTGGCCAGAGGTCAAGTACACATAGCGCAGACATACAGTATGCATGAAGAATCCATCACAACGACTACGGCGACACTGGCAGTGCATTTTGGGTGAATGGATTTGTATGCATGGAGTAGAGCACGGGCACAGGTGATCTGAGGCCACACCACACACATCAGGATGGACGGAGAAAGAGATCGAGAGAGAGAGAGATCGACAGGAAGAACCCAGACGACAGCGAGGGACAGTTACAAACCGTGGTCTGATTTTGGAGGACAGAGGCCTCCCCCATCTTGTCATTTCTCATACATGCAGTGAGATGGGGAGCGACCATCCCTGAAGGAAGACAAGAGCCCAGTGCAATACGGGGGAAGAGGGAGAAGATACACAGAAACAGAAGAAAAGAGAAGAGCACAGTTGTTTAGATCCCTGGAACCGACATGAAGGAAGAAAAGGAGAATTATTGTGTTGATTTTTTCAATGAAAAAAATGTGTTTATTTGATCATTGAGTCACCGAGAATAAAGAGACAGTCCAGGAAATACCCCAAACCCTTCAGTGGAAAACACCAGTTACAGAGAAAAGTCCTGCATGTGCACACACACACACACACACACACACGCACGCACACAAACAACCGCACAAACACACCTATAGATGTGAACACAGAAGCAGCAGAAACCCCAAAACAGAAAGTAAAGACAGTGAGACTTGCACATTCACAACAACAGTATATGAAGCGGTTTACATTGCTGACAAAAAATGAAAAAAAAATACTGGCAAAACTGTCAAAAGGTTGTTCCAACTTAAAAGTACAAACAATGACCCAAAAATATACAACTTTACATGATGTCGTATCAGAGAGGGCTGTCCCGAATTCCTCAAAGCTTCGGCAGTGACCATTGTAATCAAATGAAAGTCAAATGCTGCTAATCTAGCCCAAAAATTCTAATTAGTTTAGTTATTCTCAGACAAGGATATTTTTTATCTAAACTGTGAGTCTTACTTGGACAGTGACAAGTTTCGAGCACAAGCAAGTCAAACATGTTGGATATGAAACTGGCAAACCTACGACGAAAAAATAGTAGGTGTAGCCTAGACGTCGCTAAAGTTAAACTGAAGCTTGAAAGACTTTCCAATAATGACTTCCGCAAAGGAGATAATGTTTTCACATGATGTTGGTTAGATTGTTTGTTTGATACGCAAAAATAGATGCAACCAATTTCTATGAAACTTGGCGGAAGGATGCGGTACAGGTCAGGAAAGAAACCATTACATTCTGTTAGCGGATCTGATCAGTCGTCGGAAATTTTTTCTTCCACTTTCCTCAACATTGGGAGTTAAGAAATTTAAACTGATTTTCCAGGGAATATTTCATTGATTTGACGAAAATAATTATCATATTACTGAAACGTCAAAGCTCTTCAGTGGCATTCGGGACAGCCCTAGAATTGGTGCAGGTACAGACGTCACAATCTTAGCCCAAAGAAAATAACACTGATGAACTTTTCAAGACAAGTAAATGCATCTCCACTCAAAGTAAGAAAACCCCCCAGATATGATGACTTGTTACTATCAATCAAAACTGGTCAATACGAAGAAGAAAAAAAATGAAACGTTCCATAAATATTATGGAAAATAGACATTAAAAGGGAAAACAATCCAATTTACACTTTTGACAAGTTCATGCAGCAATAGACTTTTATCCATTAATATGTGGCTTGGATTTATGGCTCTGTACACGGAACAAAAATATTTGTAAAAATGCATCTATTCTTTTCATCACTGTACAAAATGTCTTTATAACTGGAGAGGCTCTTTTTCTATTTTCAACAGGGATGGGTGGAGTTCCTATCGTCACAGCTTTTCAATGACATTAACAGTGGGTGCAAATAAAATCCATGGATTAGTGAGTAATATCAAGCACAGTATCGTGAGAGTTTTGTCTTTGAAATGGTAAAAAAAAAAGCATCAAACAGCCTTTTGTTCAGCTCAATACAGATCTCACTTAAAACCCTAAACGAGTTCAGTAGCTTACATTCACCTTCAATAAATATTATAAATATGTCCTTACCAAAGCTGCGAGATATCCCATTTTATCAGGGTTACAACTTTCTCTTCCTCTGAACTAGTGTTTAATGAGGAATCAAAGCCCACCGATAGCACTTCTTACCCACCAGAAACATCGATTTTTTTCAATACTCCGTCATTAAAACTCTGTAAACAGTTTCTATTTTCATGAAGCACTGAAATCAGACCCACCACCTTCCTGTGAAGTCCCGGCGGAGTGCGTATGCTCAGTGGCCAGACGGTGAGGAAGTGACAGCGGGAAGACACAGAAACTGAGAGCAGGTGAAAGCAGGGCAGGGCGACGGCACCCTCGGGAACACCCTCCACCCCCTGCTCGTCCTTCACCCCCCCAAAATCCCAAAGCCCAGATTTGACCTCCACCAGAAAGAGAACCACCACCAACCAAACCCAGACTAACACTCCCTGGAGGGTTTGTCCCAGGGATGAGTGAAGGGTCCTGGGAGGGCAAAAAGTTCTTCCCCCGCTTTTCCCTTCAACCCACCACTGTCCACTGGGCGTCCCCCCTGGCTCAGGGTGTGAAGATGGGGGAGAAGGGAATGTTTTCGTAGATTGACCCACCATATTCCGGCACAGAGCCGTCACCCCTCTTGAGCACCAGATGGACGCGCCGGCCTCCGCTCTTGATGAGCTCGATGGCTCTTGCGTGCTTCATGCCCTTTGTGCTCTCGCCGTTGATCTCCAGGATCTCATCACCAACCTGTGGAGAAATATGGGCAAGGGAACAGAGTGAGACAGAATGCAGGGAACAAGTGACAGTGGGAAAGATAGGAAAGACCACAGGAAAGATGAGAGGCACAGAGGTTCAAAGGGACACGATGACAGAGGAGGGGAAGGAGAGGGCGGACAAATTGAGAAGACATTACACATCAAATCGTCTGAAAGATAAAGTGCAACAACAGCAACATTTTATATTAACAGTTTTCACAAAGGGCAAATTATATTGGAGTGCAGCAACGTTAACGCAGAGAGAGGAAAATGAGAACGAAAGGGGGAAAACCGGATCCAGAAAGACAAAAAAACACTCTTTGCTTCCTGATTCTTTGCCTCCACGCCTCAAGTTATCTGTCAGTGTTGTCAGCACCGAGGGAATTCCTCTGGCAGTCTGGATCTCTCACTGACACCACTCTCTGTCTCGCAGAGCAGCTCCTATTAATACCTCTGCTAATGTGGTGCACAAACACAAATGTATGTTTTCCCATATTTTGCTTGTACAAAAAGTGCTAATACATGCACACCCACACACGTCCTAATCGACCGTAGCACATTAAATATACAAAAAAACACCCTATAGCTCAAACATACTGTATATACTGTATCTTCCAGCATGCTCTCTCTCCGCATATATAAACCCACAGAGAGAATCAATTAACCCTGTGCTGCATTTTCAATCAAGCAGCCTGGGGGAAGCGCTTAAGTAATTCAAATTCAGATCAAGAGACACAAGAGGAAAAATCCAACAGTAAAGAATATATAATTGTGGTGTGTAAATGCTGGCTGTTGTTTGTGTCCGTACCCTGATCTTTCCGTTCCGTACGGCCGCTCCGTCCTCAGCTAACCTCAGCACGTACAGGTCCATGTTGTATTCTCTGCCTCCGCGCAGACTGAAGCCAAAGCCTTTGTTGTCTCGGTCCAGGTCCACTGAGTAGAACTCAGAATCCTGATGGAGACAGACCACACATCCACGGAAAGTCAGGAAAGGAGAATTTGCATGAAGGTCACTTTTGTGATTCAGATTTGAAGTATATGTGTATGTGTGTCTGTGTGTCTGTCCTTTGAAGTGGACCCCTATAGAACCCCTATAGAAACTCAGATGTTTTTAATAGCTGTATATATGTGTGTGTGTGTGTGTGTGTGTGTGTGTGAGCGTGTGAGCATGTGAGTGCGTGCGTGCTTATGCTCAGGTGTAAGGATGCTGAATTATTGATGCCTCGGGCTGTAGGTGGACAAAGAGAGGGGGCACAGGCAGAGCGAGGGATAGAGACTAGGAGAGAGGGAGAGAGGGAGCCAGGCAGCACAAGGACATGCAGACGGCCATAGCAGCTCCCGTCTTCACGCCCTCGTAATCTCCTCTGCTGGAGAATCAATGCTATCAGTGAGAAACATCTCTACACCGCCAGATTAATTCAGCGGCGAACACAGTGGACTGAGAGGTTACTTTGAAAGCAAACAGGCTTTCCTCAGCGCAGCCGCCGATAATGTGGCCAAGAAGACAAGAAAAAGAAAATAAATAAATGAGAAGGCACCTTGTTTGTCCTTGGGAAGCTGGATGGGTGGATTGGTTGATGCATGGAGGATAAATAGGTTTGTGGGGGCTACAACAGCTGGATGGATGAATAAAAAGGCGAGTGTGGATGTGGATGGATTGCTGGAGTGTAGATTACCGGGATGTTGGATGGATGGATGTATGAATGGAGTGACAGGTGAATGGATAACCATAATACCTTTCTTACCTGAGATGAGACTTGTGTCGGGGCCTGGGGAGGAGGTCCTTGTGGGGGTTTGAATTCAAACGATTCTTGTTTTGGTTTGGTGTTATTCCTGAGACGGAGAGACAGCATTGTGTAAAACATTTAAAGCATTAAATGATTCAATTAATTCGCATATTTTCCACACTTCTTCCTAAAGGGGACTCATGATGGCTATTTCCAGCTCTATATTTGTATTCTGGGACTCCAATAGAGCAGTTCTGTATGATACACTTCTTGAAAAAAAGCCCTATATATGTCAAACTGCCTGTTATGCAGCCCCTCAGTTGAAGCCTCCTTTAAACCACACTGTTCTGATGCTTGTGGACGCCTGCAGACAGGCAGAAAACAAAGTATTTTGAGCATTGCTTCATCCTCTCATGCTTTAGTATTAACTAAACTATAAGGGGCTGGGAGAGATCATTTTTCAAATGCAAATCCATCATTTGTCTGAATTCAATCTGGATAATGAGAGTGGACTGTACTACACTTAGCAACAACAATAAAACCTGCCTATTGTGAGACAGTAGATAATAGTTGTGTTTGATGGAAATGGGCTAAAATGTTGCGGTAAATATACAATATGTAACTACAGCCTCTAGGGGTCTCTAAATCAGGACAATAACAAAATACCTAGTTTGATAATGTCATGAACCAGCATGGAATCATGGGAGTTGTTGTCTTTACCACCATCTCATATTATATATTTAAGTGGATAAACATCTACTGTCCCAAAATACTAAAGCTACCATTGTTGGTAAAATGGTATTATACTGGAACCAAACAACTGGATAGCAAACATATAGGTGGACTACATTAAGACCTACTACTCAATAGATTGCTTTGGGAGAACAAGTTGGACGGATTACCATATAAAGAAATCTGGAAATCACTGAAGTACATAAAAGTTTTCCAACCAGTTAGATGAGTTCCGTGTAACATCTGAGCTTCACAGAGTCTCACAGGAATAACTTTCACATATATCTACCTCATTATTTGAAACAGCATCCATTTTAATATAGACATTTAACACTGCAACATTACGAATATGACAGAAAATAAAGAAAAACAAAAGGTTATTCTTAGTTGACAAAAAATATCTAAAGCACTCGTTTCCCAGCATGCTCCTTACCTGGCCTCCGGCGCGGCTTGTTGCTGAGGTGTGTGAGTGGTGGTTATGGTGGCAATCTTCTCTGCATTGGTCAACAAAGATGCATTTGACGACTCTAAGAAGGAACGAGTGAAAAGAAAGGGAAAGAAAGAAGCTTTAAGGACATTTCCATTAACAAATGTGAGGGTAATTTTGAAACTGCCACATGAATAAAAATCACTGGGTTTGGCAAGTTGATGCAAAGAAATTGGCTTCATATAAAATAATTAAAAAGAAAAAAGAAAAGTGAAAACCATTTCAAGAATTGATTTGGCAAATTACTGCTTTTCAGTCCAAAACATTTTTCGCGCTGTCCAAAAGCCTTTTTGCCTCCAGCGAACATCAAACTCTCAAAAGCTGTACTGAATACGTTTTAGTGACATTTTCTTTTTCCACACAGCTTCTAATTCACTATATCAGAATTTGCATAAAAGTGCTCCATTAGAAAAGACTCACAAGAACCTATGTGATGGAATTAAATCCATATTTTAGACATGGAACATTTTCATTTTCCCACTTGAACACTGGCGTAGATTCAGCAGCTGTCACCTTCAAACATTAGCTGACCTACGGCGACCGAGGCTACATCCATACACCAAGATTTAGTTTGAAAAGGCATCAACTGGAATTGCTCTTGGCCCCGGTTTAGTTTGAAAACTCTGGGGCAGTGGTTTAGTCGACAATCACAACCACTTGATCCACTGATTTGAAAACAGCGCTTCACCTTCTTGCTTTCAGTCATTTTGTCAAGTTTATTTTCCAAATGGCGAGCATGTAATTTTCTGCTGATGTGAACTATCACTTGGCGAAGGCCATTAAAAGCTCCTGGTTATTCCATCTCTTATCTTTGATTCAATTACTTAGAGTTATCAATGAATCACGCTGGGCCTTAATGACAGAAACACATATCATTACTCTTCTCTCCGCGTAAAGAATCCTTTCTTCTCCTTAACAACTTAATCTTCTTGGCCATCTAGAGGTATCCTTTATTTGATTACAACGCTCCTTTGCTCTCCTCTGTAAGTCACTCCTCCCTATTCCTCTCACGGTCAGTTAGTCTCTCATCTATTCATCTCATCCACTTCCACCAGTCCCTTCGAAGCCTGTTGGCTTAACTCTTTGATTGCCCGTTCCCCCAAGAGGGAACAAAGTCAACCAATCGAGCTGCAGTGTGGATAGGGCGAACTTCCTCTTGGACCGTGGAGGGGTTGAACCATCGAGTTTGATGTTTTAGGTCGGTCCTCAGCAGGAGGTTTGTCGGTCTGCGTTTCATTCTCACACATTTTCTGTTGCTCATTTCTCACTTCCTTAGCTTGTCCCTTTTACCCTATTCGCCCCTCCCGCTTATTGGCAAAACCCTCTCATCCTGCTTCCTCTCTCCATTTAGCTCCTCTGCAATGGTTTTCTGTCTGGAAATTAATCGAAAAAGCTTTTGTTTCTCTCTATCTTTCTATGGTGCTGACAGGCCACTGCCTCTTTTCCCCTGGTTTGCATGAAATCATTTACGACGCGCAGGAGAAGCACTGAGCTGTTTCTGTAATTTGTCTCTGGCCTTCGTTTGACGTCCTCTGCCCTGAACGGACAAGAGGAAGGATGGAGAAAAGGTACAGTCAAAGAATGAGAAAGAGAAAAAGGAGTGGAGAAGGAAAGAAAAGGAGGGGAGATAAGAGAAGTTGGAGGGCTGTGCAGCAGAGGCATGAGCTTTAATGAAGGCATTAGCAGAGGGAGAGGGGAGCTCAATGGAAAGAAGCTGAACCCGGCCTCACCTTTGAAGAACCTCATGCGATCGTATTTATTAACGTCGAAAAGTTGAGACAGGAATGATTCAGACAAAAATAGTCCTGCTCAGCCATGTGTAAACACAGGTGACGAGAACAAGTCACTCAAAGACACAACTCAGCAACGCAAGCCACAATCTTTCCCTGTCACTCTCTCTCAGTCTGCGTGTGAGGCGGCAGCGCTTTGTTTGACACATGCCGGTAAACACAGACCGGAGGATTCCGATAAGGCGCATGCCGTTATTTCTCCCTCTGTGTTTCTTCTTGGCAGAGCAATTTAGTCTCACCGTTCTCATCAACCGCTCTGCAGGAAGACAAAAAAAAACCCCACACTCTTCATCCATAGGAAGTGAGCCCAAAAGCAACGAGCAGCAGAAGAATAGATACAATTTCTAGCAGCGCGAAGGTTGACAGGGAGTATCGCCTTCCTCTCGCACATACACACACATTTAATTAAACATTATTTGTGAAGCATGCCAGGGTGGTCTGTCAGGACAAAGTAGAGCGAGCTCTCAGCTGCACAACACAACGTGCACAAACTTCCTTTAAAAAACTTGGGCAGAAAAGACACAACAAAATATACAGAAGAGGTTCTGACTAGCTCTTCTCAACCAAACCTTGAACTGAATCTAAACTTAACCTAAACTTACACTTAACCCAAGTCTAACGTTAACCTAACCTTAACCTAACCTGCATCTAAACCACACCTAAACCCAACATGAACCTAAGCCTAACCTTAACCGAACCAAAACCTAGACCTAAAGAAACGTCTTCACCTTTAAATTGAATGATTTAAATTATGGGGATTTTTTTTGTCATCATAAGTAAGACAAGTCCCTATTATGTGACAGTGTAAATAGATTTAAGTCTCCACAACATGAGCTACACCTGGACCACACACATACCCCCCCACTCCACCACACACACAGAATAACAGAACATCTACATTACTCTTGCATGTTTTAAAAGCGCAGTCACGCTGAGGGCAGAAATGCAATGGCTGGGAAAGTTCCCAAATATCCCAGCTGATGAAGAGTACTGTCAACACTGCGGGGGCGTTCCAGTCCCTTTGAAAACAAGTGAAGGAACGCCGAGCTTTATGTAACACTACTGGCATACATAAGCACCAGCCATGAGAGGTACGACACAAGTCCTGCTCCTTAAATACACTCAGTCTCTGTAACAACACTAATAATAACTGATGACTGTATTGTTTGACATCCGTCATCGTGTCATGGGGCCCGAGACACTTGCAAAATCTGCACTGTTACTTGGACAACCTTGAGGAACAAGCTCTTGCTGACTAATAGAAATTATTTTGAGATGTGGCTGAATGCTACCAGCTGAATGGGTTAATGTCAGAATGTGCCGGTTAGCAAGATTCCTCCCCCGTCCTTGAAGGCACCTCTGGGGGTCCTTGAGGGTGGCCCCATTCTGGGAGTAGTTTATCATGGGAATATCAATTATGATGATGAGACCAAAAAAAAAAAAATCACATTTAATAGCAGAGCTGAATTTGGAAGGCTGGCTTAAACCATCTACTCACCGTCTCCAGGAATGATGCGTAGCGTGACGGTGTTCCCGGCCTCCTTGATGAGGTTGACAATGTCAGAATGCGACTTGTTGGTGATGGAGCATGCGTTCACGGCCAGGATGCGGTCGCCCACTTTCAGCTTCCCGCAGCGGTCTGCCGGGCTCCCCTCGATGATGCGCCCTATTTTGTGGGGCATGGCAACACATGCATTGCCAGCTACGGTCACCATTGACATGTGATGCGTGATTCAGTGTGAAGTGTTGTTGGATTGTGAGCGGAGGGAGAGAAGGAAAAGGAAGGGAAAAGGAAGGGATAAAGGGGGAACGGAGCAGAGAAAGAGGATCAGAAGGTTCTGTGTTAATTCAACAGCCAGCCGAGCAAAAGTCGTTGAGAGAACCTGATCAGAGTTACGGCAGAACAAAATGCAAGCGCTGGCAAAAGGAGAAGGGCAAATTTCAACAAGCTCCAAAAATAATCTGTCAAACTGTAATTCTTAATACTTTTCCTGTAAATTGGCTTTTCAAATTAAGCAGTGAGGAACCTGAGCTCAATGCAACATTCATGTGTCTATCCTCCTCCACCCTTATGTCTCATTCCGCCTCGTTCACTTCGATCTGCTGCAGCATCACGTTTCCAAAACTGGTATCATTAGAACATTTCTATGAAATATGTTGTCTACATCTACAATGCTTGCACCTCCAGAAGGTTTGAGACGACAAACATATATCAGAGCTGACATTGCTTAAACTACCCAGAGGCCTCTGTGCAACCCAACCCTTTCCCTCTCTCTCTCTTTGCATCAGTCACTGCAGAGAAAGTGAGTGTGAAATCCTTTCTTTCCCCTTCTGACTTTTCATTCTCATTCATTCATCCTCTGCCTCTGTTCTGGCTCTTTTGTACCTCTACATACTTGTCTAACCCTGACCTCTTCCTGCCTCTTCAACTGAATCCATCCATTCTGAACTGTAAAAATATAAAGTGTAGAATCACACACAGAGCGATGAAGAGAAAATAAATACCAAGGTGCTTCATTTTTTTTTTTATCAAAAAAAGTGCTTCTCTGAAAACCATCAGTACGGGTGGACTAGTTTCTGACTTGGTAGACATCGAATTCAGTTCGAAACTTTCATGCTGCCACTGACTTTCCATTAGATTTTTTACATGTCAGGTCAAATCAAATGGAGCTTTAACCGTCTGCTTGTGCTTTCTACACTGGCCCAAAATGGAGCTTTGCACAACTTATGAAAAGATGAGCCTTTCAGTTTTTTTCAGTCCACCCACACTGACAGAGACGAGAGCACGGAAAACAGTGGAATGCCACGATGGTGTGGGCAGGAAGCCACGACAGCGGGGCAAGAGTGCAGTGCAGAAAATAAATTATTAGTTTGTAAAAAGCATAGAAGAGTCAATTTGAACAGAATCTATTTTTGCAGGGATGTGTGAGATCTAAGAGCGGCACCATTATAAGATTAAAAAACCCATATGGTATTAACTAAAAGCTGAATACATGGAAAATAATCTTCATAAAAAGTAATTTGAAGTCATTGCATCTCTCTGATCGTACATCAGAAAAAAACTAAATCCACTTTACATCGATCATTTCCCCCATTTATCCTTCTTGCAGCTCTCATTCTCATCAAGTTGTCATTAGTCTTTCAACGCTAACCTCCTCAGCAGAATCCATTTAAGCTCAGCTGAATAATACAAGTGCCTTATGTAAGACCCACTTCACTTGTGATTAATTACGAAGGCCTTCTGTGAGTGTAGCAGCAGACGAAAGAAAAGGTTTGGGTGTCTTGGTTTGACAGGCCCAGATGAAAATGAGAAAGACAAAGCGCTTCTTTGAAGGGTATCGGTATCGATCTGGTGGGACTGTAAACAGCCAGAGAGAATCTGTGCAGCTTCTCAGGCTATTTCGTGTTCAGTGATTTTACACATGATTAAAAGGTTGCGCATAAGATAGGAAGATACAAGGCTCCAGTGATTAGGAAAAGCCAGAGTGTGTTTCATGTAGTGTAATTTGGAACTGACTTTTGTAAAGACATGTATGTATGTACAACCAACAACAAACGTGCCTGAAAGATGAAATGTAACTTTAAGAACACTGAAAACAGACAGGTGTGGCATCTCTTACCGAATGTGGTGCCGGCTTCGGGCCGCGACACGGACGAGACGATGACGAAGCCGAATCCTTCGTTCTCGCCGCGGTGGATCTCCACGTCGTATGGCTGCATGGTGGAGGAGGCAGTGGAGTTGGCATTGAGGGGCTGAGAGGAGTTGGTGGCGGCCACGGCCGGGACGACGGTGTTGCCGCTGCCCCCTGCGCCTCCGCCCCCTCCCCCGCTGCCGATGCCGGAGGTGGAGCCGCTGCTGGAGCTGACGGTGTTGAGGGAGTTCTGGCTGCCCTGGGGGGTGCGCTTGCCTATCTCTTCTGTCAGGCTGGGTGCCTGGGTGCTGCTGTGGTGGGAGGATGCTGGCGACGGAGGGACGTCTCCCTCAGCTTTGGCTGGAGAAGGCAGAGGAGGATAAAGTGAGAGGGTTAGCATTAGCCGATTAGCATTGGAAGAGCAATCATGTGGAAAATGACAGAGCAGATGGATTTATGGAAGAAATAAAAAGGAACAATTTGTAGACTGGGTATGTGAGATAGAACAGAGGCATCATATTGACCCCAGGAGATCAAGAAGAGGGTGTGTTCAGGAGAAAATGGAGATGAAAAAGCTGAGTGAGATACATGTGCATAATAAGGCAAGATAACAATTAAACAAAACGTTCAAGATATGACCACACAGCTGACTATGACATCATCTGAACAATCTGAAAATATAAAAGATTGCAAATAAATTCAGACGTTTTTTTTTTCCTAACACAAGCCACTTTCTCTTGATGATAATAGACATGCTGGCCCGACAGGGGAAAAGCCTCTCCAACAATCTCCTCTCGGATCTGTTTTGAACAATAGATGAACTAAAGATGCAGCCCGCCTCTAGTAACTGGACATTTCATTCCACATTTCATTTCCTGTAGAGCTGCTTCGAGGACGGCGCTTCATATTCTCGGGACTTAGAGGCAGACGGGGGAGCAGCAATGCACTAATGTCTGGCCACTGTCATCGTACTGAGAGCGGACCACCCTCTCCATCATATTTATGGGCCTTTCTGCTGAGTGCTGCTGAGCAGAGCGGTGCACAGGTAGTGATGGGGCGGGGGCGTTTACACGCGGTGGCAGCCCAGTGCGTCCTGCCGCTACACACCCAGACTATTACTGAGGAAAGAGAGGTGGGAACCCCTGCACACTGTAAAGCAGGCCTCTGGCTCCTGAGGGCTGTTCAGTGACTGAATACTGTTGCAGCAGTGGATGTGCTTGTGTGTTGGAATCAATACAAATGTAGACATCTGATTTTGAGTTAGTAAAGTAAATGATTTTACAATAAAACAAACTCATACCGAACACAATTACTGTCATGCTGGAATATCATAAAAGCAACTACAAGGAAACAGACACTGTCAAGGTAAATATCTATCTGCTAGTTCCAGAAATGTCTGTCTGTGTGTGGCTCACATATCTAGAGAACCATTCATCTTATCGGCTTCACCCTTGGCATGTGTGTTTTAAGAGGTGCAGTGTTGAATTTGGTGTAATTTGGACACGCAATACATTTTATATGAACAAACTTACAATAGTTGCAAATAAAGGAACAATTGGAGGAACAATTGGAGATAATCTCAAGTTCACTTCAGCCTTTAACTTTTCTTTGTTTTCATGCAATTAAAACAATTCTTTATATTTTTATTTCCTTTTCTTTTAAATGTCATTTAAATATGATATTTTGTCAAAATCCTTAATATATTTATCAAATAATGTTGTTACGATGATATTCATGATTAGTATTTTTTCTGCAATGGCCAATAAATGTAGTCATGTTCAGTAATTATCACTATATATTATATTTCTATAGTAAAGTATATATTGTACATGGCTGAGTCCACAATTCTCATTTGGATTCAAATAGCACAAGTGATTCAATGAAAACTAGGGCTGCATGTGATCCCGTGTAGTACGGTCTCAGGGTTTCACAGCTGCTCACTCTGACATATTTCTCTGCGCTCAGTGTGATCTGTTGGATGAGGAGTTGTGTTGAAGTTACAGGCTGCAAACTTCCAGCTCCTCAGCGAGGTAGCTGTGCTGAGCTCCGCTGTCATGTGGAAAACAACTTGGCTGCGAGCAGCAGAAGTTCGTGGGTCAGGGTGTGATAGAAAGAAACTCATTCCCGTATCCGAACAATGTGAAGCTGCTTGGCTGCATTGTAAACAAGCAGCATTATTAAACAAGGAGCACTGAATCACACTTACTGTTACCAAGGTAACAGTGGGTGTCACCAAGTCAACTTTTCTGGCCTTGTTTTCTCACTTACGCCTTATGTATAGAATAAATTTGCATTAAATAACACAGTCTGAGCACAGTCTTTGAACTTGAGCCATACAATATATCAACCAACTATTGGAGAGAACATTGACCATTGACCCGTCAGCAGTTATTTAACAAGTTGTACTCCTAATACCTCCTTGCTTCTTACCGGTGTAGTTGGTTTTACGCCGCACAGTGAGGTTGACGTGGCCCTGCTTGGCCGCCTGCTGCATCAGCTGCACCACCAGTTGGTGCGACTTGCCCACCACCGCTGTGCCGTCCACGCATGTCAACTCATCGCCCGACCGCAGGCGCCCGTCCTCGTCTGCAGCACCAAACTTCACTATGTGGCCAATGTAGATCTGTTATACAACCAGAGAAGATGGACGCCACTGGTGAGACTGTGATCATGAATGGGTAAAGACCAAAGCCAATAGCTGCGTGATTTAGTTTTTAGGTTACATATGGGAAAAATGCATTTTCTCGGAAAAAATAATTGCACACACATAAATAATTATGAATAGTTATTAAAGGCATCCTATTTTTCACAGCAGCTATAAAGATGACATGTCTGCTGCGATTTAAACGTCACTATTAGGTCTTTACTCTTCTTTACTGCCTGCGATATTTGTCACCCGAGCCGAACTCTTAAGTTAATCATATCTTTTTTTCCCCTCTCAAAAACGCAGTGCAGACCAGTGAACGAGAAAAACTTTGCTTCTTTATAAAAGGAAAGAAAAAAGGCACTGCATGCGAGATGGATTTTTTTTTTGACTGATTGAGGCTACGTTGGTCAGATCAAAGAGTAACTGTGTTGCAGAAATCACTGATCTGAATTTGAATCCAGCACAGAAGCTCAGAACGACACAGGAGGAGAGATAGAAAACAGATGCAGAGAAAATTCGTACTGCTCTGACCGGTGCTGGGAATACAGTCTCCTTTTCATCATGCAGGTTACTTGTCAGTTATAGTTAATAGATTCACAGAGTTTTAGACGGAACATTGAGGTGACTGGAATACAAACAGAGGGATTCAGCTATGAAAGAAGGTTTGAGGGAGATAAAGACTCACCGGCTCTCCGGCCTCATTGCCTCCGAGAATCCTGAAGCCGAACCCTGTGTCCTTCCTCCACAGGAAAATGTCCTGCTCCTGGAAGTCTGGTTCTGTAAAATCAACAATATTATTATTTGCATCGCCGTGTTAATATAGAGCAAAGCTCATGGGAGTTCCAGTACTAACAAGCCCTGAGACATTCAGTTACACCCCTTCATTCAAAAGATCATGGTCTTGCTTTGTCATATAGAGGGCTGCAGGCAACGGTGGGGCCACAGTGGATACTCTTAGGAAATCAAACCATCCGCCTTCTTATGTTGACATGCAAAAAATCCTCCTTCCAACTGTTCTAAGCTTTGTCACCAAGATGGAACTATGCGCAAACAGTCTGTCTGAAGGCTCTGGGGAAAGAACAAACAACAGATCCATCAAGAGATAAAAAATATCTATTTTGGGTAAAGAGCGTAGGTATATGGCTGAAATAAACTATCAAAAGATAACACTCTCATTAATCGGTTCCATAATTAGAAATGGTCAGGTTTCAACTCCCCACTGATGTCTGAAATAGCACAGTTTTATGTTGTCGTAGCTTTAAAAAAAAAAAATATTCAGTGACTTTCCCGCAGAGTGGACATTAGTGTTTAAATAGTCCAAACTGTTTCTTTTATGAAGTGATGTGTGACATGCAACTCCACTTCTACTCTTGCCCACATTCAGTAGCACTTCCCACCAAAGACAGGTGCTAATACATACCGGGATGGGCAATACATTATTGAGCAGAGGGTGTGAGTACGTCTTGTTCACACACCACTCCCATCCATAGTAGACAGAAACGTGCGTGTGTGTGTTAGTCACAAGAAAGGTGATGTGCTATAAAAGAAGTATTGCACTGCAGCGACTGACAGCTCATGGTTCATGAGGCAGGGGAGCCTCAGGGGGGTTACTGGGGAGCCAGGGGAGCAAACGAGTGAGTGTGCACGAATGTGGCCTCCTCCTGACGCACACACGAACGGATCTGCTTTAAGCATGTGTATATTTATTCACATATGCACGTATGTGCATGCATCTGTGTTGTATTTACTGACAAACACGGACCCAGGTGCAAACTCCCAGGGAGATTTCCTTTTGCATCAGTACAGTTCTGCCGCTGACAAGACCACAACCGCCACCGAGAGTCAGCACGGTGGCAGAAGGCGTGAGCAGCCTGCTCCCAATCTGTTCCTACAGTCAACAGTTAAAATCCCCGCGGAGCGCAGCTATCTCTTTCCATCTATCACACTGTAAATGTGGAGGAGCTGGAAGTCAGGGGCTAACTGTGGCAATCTGCACCTGCACACAGGAGGGTCAACTGCACTGTTACACCCTGCTCCTGCCGATTAATAGACCCATGAGTGATCTCCAAGGTAAGGCAACTGAGCGCGAGGGGATCGATCAGGTGGCCGGACCTGTGCAGACCTATGAATGTTATGGCTGCAAATAAAAAAGCATGGGTTGTTGGAACAGTGGGGGGCTATAAGTGGAAACTTCAAAATGAAGGCAAGTAAGGAAAAGTTGTTCTCTTACGTCCCTGGCTTTGTTTTTGCAGGTGTTTAATGCTGGGTGAGTTTTCGAGGAGATTTTTGTTTTCGGGAATCGTTTTGCCTCATAGCATTTGAAGAGCTTGATCTATGCAGACATTTTCATTAGACCTAATGTTGTCTCCAGGAATGTTTCTCATATAGCTGAGGCTAAAGTCCTATGGGATGTACACTGCAGGTGTTTAGGAGAAGAGCTCGGTGCAGTTTGAGGAAGTGGAGGATTCACCTGTTCTCCCTATCATTCTCTTTGTTACTTCTTATACATAACTCACAATCTCTGGATCTCTCAATGCTTGACCTTTCTCTTCTCCTAACATTTATCTTTCCCATCGCCTTTTATGTTTTGCCATGTCACTTGAATTTCATTATCCTTTGTGCTCCCTTTTAGCACTGAGCAAACTGGCTCACGCAGTTAAGAATAAACCCTTTTAAGACTCCATCAAGTTAGAACAGGTATGTAGACAAAATCTCCCCCCTTGCTTTTTGTTTCTTCCCCTCTCCATCTCTATTCTTCATTTTTTTTTCGTTTTAAATCTTACACTATTGTCCACTCAGCACTTCATGACAGCTTACCAACAGGCGTCTACGCTATTAGACGTTCAAACTCCTTTGTTTTTTTCCCTGACTTGACAGTAGATCTGAGGTTATTCTTTTTAATTGGAGCTATCCCCCTGCTTTGGCAAAACTCGACGGAGATATTTAAATTCACTGACATCCACTACACTATTGCTGCTTATTAAATGTCCATGTGTCTCTAAAGGGAAGTCTGGTGTAAAAGTGTGTCAATGGTGCCAAAGTCGACAGCTGGACCAAAGTGGGGTAGAGTAAAAAGGACTGGACCAACATCATGTGGACCAAAATCAAGC
Organism: Limanda limanda; assembly: GCF_963576545.1. Classification (NCBI taxonomy): domain Eukaryota; kingdom Metazoa; phylum Chordata; class Actinopteri; order Pleuronectiformes; family Pleuronectidae; genus Limanda; species Limanda limanda. The sequence goes on from NC_083639.1 coordinate 15,852,815, forward strand.
TAACTCTGTGGTGTTGAATAAAAGAAGAACTGTAAAAGAACTTGTGAAATGGTGCTGATTCACTTCCCTTTTGAGATTTAGATGATGTCTGTGTGATATGTATAAAGCTAGAGGCAGAACGTGATTAGCTTTAGCTCGTCAGAGTCTGGAGGGGAAGGAAACAACCAGCCTGGCCAAGTCAAACAAATCTGCCTACCAGCCTGAAAGCTACATTTTACTAATTAACATGTTGTGTGTTGTTGGTTGAGTAAATATCAATGCTAACTATTATAAACTTAACATGTAAACATTACATTATATTCTTTATTATTTCCATTGTTAATTCTAGGTGAATTGGTTTTAAATGTTATTTTCATGTTAGCAGTATTAAAACAGTCAGCTGACAGTTTATTAAGTACACCAAGTTAGACTTGTCTTGCAACAGTCCTGCAATATGTATACTTTTGGTGCTGTTCACGTAAATTTTCACAGTTGGGAACAAATTTCTTCTGATTATACAGACACCTCTTGAACGCACAATAAGTTTGTGATGTTGTTGAAATATGTTGCATGATACTGATAGGTGTTTCTATTATTTTGTCCACCCAATTTATATCAATGAAGGTGGGCAAAATAACTGAACATTCAATTTTTATGGATGTGTGGTTAACTATAGAAACATTCCAAGCACCAAACTGAGACCAAACCTCAGGACAAGAGGACAAGAACAGGTCAGGTTATGTTTCTGTTGTGTAAGAATATAAAGCAGTTACTTACATGCACGAAACCTACAGCGTCTCTCATCCCATTTCGCTTCTCCAAAACGTGCAGTACCATTTTAAACACACCAGTTGACCAACAGCCCCATGCAGCCCTCATCCAACCGCCACCAAAAATGTATATACTTACGCCTACTTTCATACATGCTCCTGGATTGGGCCCAAATCTTAAAGGGGTCCGGCTTTCTCTGGATGGTCCCGTCTGCCGGGATGTCCTGGGGCGGCAGGCCTGGCAGCGGCTGAGAGGGTGGCGGGGGAGCGGAGTTCTCGTTGAGAGGCGGAGCCAGGGACAGGTGCACGGGCGAATCTGTGTGGGCGCTCCGGTGGCTGGAAACGCTATGCTGGGAGCTGTTCTGACTGTCCTTCCGTGATAACTGCTGTTGGAGAAGCAGATCATGGAGGCGGAATTCAGCAGTGACAGACAGGTGGAGATTAAAAATGCATGCTCAGCAGTGGGAAAGGACTGGGAAAGAAAAGGGGGAACCGGGGTTGTGGTTTGTGAGAAGAGAAACAGACGATGAAACCATGAATTTTTTGAGGGAGTAGAAAGATAAAAGATTTCTGCTCCTCCTGGTAAAAGCAAAAACAGCTTCTATGAGTGTACAATGTCAACCACTGTTGTGTTGCCGCTTTATTCAACATCAATAACAATCAAGCTGTTTTATTTTGGTGAATTCTTTTAGCAAACAAAGACCTCAACAGTTTCTCATGATTAAGTCATTCAGCTGTTGGAGAAATTAAATCGTGGCTCAATTTATGAGGGTGCATTGCTTATTCCTTTTGTTTAACAGTGTGGTATGTATAAACAAGAAATCATCTCCTGCTGCATGTGTAAAGATATTCACAGAGAGTAAAGCACTCGTGGGGTTTGAAATGAAGGCAGAATTTCCGTGGTGGAGCCAGAAATGTAAAACTCCTCATAAATTGCCACTGGCCCCTCAATAACATGGGCACTTAAGCGCCCGCTCAAGGATTTGAGAAGAGAGGCGCCTGAGCAGAGTAAAGCACATACAGTCCTGACCTCGAGTACAAGTACCCTGTGAGCAGAAGCAAAAAATCCTTCCCATGACCTTTGTCACGATGTCTGGATGCACAAAAACATACACCTTGAAGCAGCTGAGGCAAGTGGCTCATCTGTTCACAGATATCAAAGTGTTTGGCTTTCAAAGCGCAGCTATGTCTTATGTCAATAACCTCTGCAATTCATGTTTATATTCATCAACCTTGTTAGACATAAAAGATAAGAACTTTGGCGCTTTAGCAAATATTAAGTTGCTCACTCCATCAGCGTTATGAGAGTAACCACACTGTGTTGTGTGGTGAAAGTAAAAATCAATGGGCTCATACATTTAGTCACAAACGCCGGCCTTGTTTGGTGCTTTAGTCGGAACTCAAGACTGATGCTTCCCACTGACCACAAAAAATTATTTTTAATACCTTTTTTATTCCATCAAACAAAATGGCACCTCCATAAGTCATTGAGGCAGAGTTACGTCTTGTTTTCTCTCCATCCAAATCCAAAATCCTGCTCCCCTTTCAAAAACAACTTCAAGTCTCTTGTTCTTTATAGATGTATTAGCATGACCTTCTGCAGTCACTGTGCTCTCCCTCTGTGCTCCAGCTCTGCTCTAATACATTCGTTTCTCCTGCTCCAATAACTTATTAAGGAGACAGAGGGAGGGGGGAGGGGCCGGAGCAATGAAAACAAATCCTTGCAGCTTCTCCGAGACTCGGCTGTGTCCTGCTTTGCCACCAGCAGGCCAGACTTCACCACCTCATTACATCACAGCATAGGCAGCTATCTTAAAGGGATGGTTCACCGAAAAATGTAATTTCACTCATTATCTACTCACCACTATGCAGATGGGCAATTTATTCAGTCTCAGGAGTAAACAGTGTTGCAGCCAAGGCGACCTCTTCTTCAGAAGTAATAAAACAAAAACGAAAAAACATAACATTCCTCCATACTGCTCGTGTGATGTCATCCAACTGTCCCGACATTCATATTAGACTCGAAACGAGGTCATTTACACCTTAATGTGATGCTAGCAGAGCAAGAGTTTGTGAGGATGAACACGCCTCTGAGGAGGATAACAGAGGACATTTAGGCAAAACACATGGTGTAAATGAAGCAGTATGTAATATGAGCAGTAAGGAGGCAGGTTTTTGTATTTGTTTCTAATGTTTTTTAACGTCTGAAGAAGGGGTTCCATTTACTTCAATTGGATTTGATCCGGCTGCATCACTGTTTACCCCTGAGAGTCCAAAAGGGTTCTGTGGACTCAAACACTTCAGTGGTGAGTAGATGATGAGTGAACAACTCTATGCATGCATTAGGATCATTATCAACCATCACCTCTGTTATCTAATATATGTCAAACCATCACCATCATCTTATATATTTTAAGCACCAACACCACCACACCTCAGTCACCCAAAACTTTCCACCTCATCTACAAGGCATCACATACCCTCCGAGTGTAATCTCTGTACGGAGGTGCCAGCTCTAAATCATCCTGCAAAAAAAATTGACAAACACACGTTCAGTCACAAAAGGGTCAACAGTGAGAATGCATTAATGCAGCGGAAATCACAGGAAGAGGCCGTCGCTTGGTTGCGATCGTACATTCCACTCTCACACAGCAATCATTAGCACCCGGCGTGATGCCGATCATCAGCGTGTTAGCAACTCAGCTCACGCTGGCATCAAAGCCCCTCGTCCCAGCCCCCACCGGGGAGGAGAAGAGGAGGAGGGGGGAGCTGATGTGAGGCTACAGGGATCCACCCCCACACACAGTACACAGCATCCCACGTCTACAAACAGACCCACAACATCGGCACAAGTTCCACCTTACAGAGGGGACTTCGAGATGAAGCAGGAGAGAGGAGGCAGTGAGAAGGAGCTGGATATTTCTTTTTTGACAGATGGAGATGAAGGATAAGGGAGTAATGGATGGCAGGGAAAAAAAGAGAAGTAGAAAGAGAGAAAAAACAACGACTTACCAGTTTGGGGCTCTTCTTTGCAGGGGCCACCCCTGTGAGGGCAGACAGAAGAGAAACAGAGAAGAGAACGTTACCAATGAAGTGACCGTGTTAATTCCACGCTGAAGAAAAATAATTCAAGACAAAAAAAAGACAGATAACGCAGACTCCAAAACAATGTCACAACTAGCTCTCCTATCCCTCGTCTCCTTCTCCCTCCTCTTCCGCTTTCCCTGCTTTTGGTTCCTTTGCTCGCCCATCCACGGCTGGTTGTTTGAGAAGCAACGAAGGGAGGGAGGGAGGGAGTTGTGGGGTGGAGGGGGGCGTAGAGGCAGGCAGCGCGATCTATCTGCATCACTGCCGCGGCCAGCGCTCGGCTTGACTGGTGCAGCGGAAGAGTGGGGCCAGCCCCGAGGGCTCGGCCGGCTTCTCGTTACAGACCCTGGCTAACGGACTTGCAATGTCAGCGTGTGTGTGTGTTCGAGGGGAGGACAGGGAAGAGTTGAGGAGGAAGGACAGAATCCTGGAGAGCAACACATCCAGAGAATGAAAGAGAGAGAGAGAGGAGCAGAGAGGAGAAAAAGCGAGCTGTGCTCTGGAGTTCCTGGCCGTAGCATTACCCATGGAGAAGGAGTCCAAGATACTGAACATTAAATTATAGGCAACCGTCAGTTCCCCTCTTACTGAGACCATCTTCCTGTGTCCGCTGAGCGCTGCGCTCCAGTGTCGAAGGCTCCAGCATCTATAGGCAGTTGGCGCGTCCTCCCCGTCTCTCCCTTTCCTGCTGTCTTTTCCTTTTTTTCCCTCTCTCTCTCTCTCCCTCCCTCCCTCTCTCTCGCTCACCTCTCTGCACAGTGCCCTCCCTCCCTTCTCAACCCTCAGCATCATCACTCTCTCTTCCTCCCATCCTCTCCCCCTCCCTCCATCTCAGTCTCCTTCCACCCCCACATGCTGATAAACATCCATGTAGCTGCACACAGCAGCAGACAGCTCCGTGCACGCATGGCTCCTGACACACATCGTAGTTTGATGAAGGTGCGACAGAAAGGCACGCGTGAAATATATTGTTGTATGAAATTATGGAAATGAGAGTGGGAGAAGGAATGCATCCAAACAAAGAGAAGATGCAAGACTGGTTTGGTGTGTGTGTGTGTTTGAGTGTGTGTACCTTTATAATGCTTAAAATTCAAGAATGTTTGGTGTATAACACACACACACACACACACACACACACACACACACACACACACACACACACACACACACACACACACACACACACACACACACACACACACACACACACACACACACACACACACACACACACCCCCCCCCCCCCCCCCCCCCAGGTTCGTGTGTAACACATGTACAGCATGGGTGAGACTCAGCAGTGTCTGATCTGAGAAAATGGGCCACTATTGTGTGTCAATCCTTTAGGGAAACTGAGATGATAAGATCACACACACACATACACACTCTAGTCGTCTTTATCTCTCAGACATCTGGGTTCATTCAAAGCTGACAGCCCCAGCTGTGGTGCGTCTGCAGCTTATTTCTTCTCTCCTTCCTCTGCTCTCCTCCCTCTCCTCCCCTTTTCACCTTTTTTTTCATCATTCAGCAGTGTGTAGCCCCCCCCCACCCCACCCCAAATCAGACGCCTATGCATGTCTCGAGGTAAGCATGCTGTCAATCAAAGTGTAATGCTGGCGTTTGATTATTATTCATCCATCTACTGCAACTGATCTGCCGCTGTTGTCTCTCAGTGCGCCCCGGCCCTCTCTCTCTCTCTAGCTTATATAGAACCATAGGTATAGAACCAGTCCTACACAAAATGGAAACACTCGAGCAAACGCACATTTATGATTTGAGGTCAGACAGCAACATTAAAAGTAAGTCACAATTTTGTGATGTTAAATGAAATAATCGAGTTCTACTGATTAACTGTTTATCAGGTTGCTGTTAATCAGATGACTGATGAAGGAAAAAAGCATTAGCTGCAGCCTTAAAACCATTTAAAACTGAATACAGCTGTGCAGAGGTTTGCATAACATTGGTATCTGTGTGTGTGTGTGTGTGCGTGCGTGCGTGCGTGCGTGCGTGCGTGTGTGGGGATGTCAGAGTGTGCTTGAAGCTCCCAGATCAAAAGGTATTGTGGATGTTTGGGCCAACCTTCAGGCCTAATTACATACAAGAGGGAGAAGAGAGCGGCCATCGGGCCTGGCCTGCACTGACAGCCTGAGTGAGAGAGTGCTGACTAAATCCTCTGCACCCCCCCGCGCTCAAAATGTTGCCCAGTCCTCCACAGCTCATTTCATTTTAATTACTAAATCTTCAAAACTGTAGCCCTTAACATTGAAGAGTGAGGGACTATTTAACCTACAGGGCAGTAAATACGTATAACGTGTGTTTTTTATGATTAATGACATATCCTCAGATTATTATGAATTCCAGTGAAACCAAAATAATGACGTAATCAATAAATGTGATTGCAGAAATAAAAAATGACTGATATTTACAGTCTTGTTTCACCGTCTGGAGGAAAGAAATCCATGTATTTCATCAACTTGTTAGTCTGGTTGACTCTTTTGTTTGCATTGGAAATAACAGGCGGTGGAATGAAGACGTTTGTACGTTTGAAAGCCATGGCACAGAATTGCCACAGGACCCCTGGTGTGGATTAATTGTATTCTGCTGAACTCTGCACAGGTTGACAGGACACACGGCGCCCCACGGCTGCAGGCAACAGTTTCCTTCCACACACAGGAACTGTTGTACCAACCTGGCAGCTCACCAGTCACTAAACGGCAGCCATTACTAAGCAGATTATGTTGTCTGTCCACAGTTCCCGCGTGTGTGTGTATGTGTTCCATGTTGCTAGATCTCAGCTGGGAGTGATGGCTTCCAACAGGCAGGTCCATCTGTCACCGTGGCGACAGTGCATGGTGACCGCAAGAGAACCGACAGACGGTCTCCAAGCAACGGTTGTTGTGGGGAGCTGCTCTCGACGTGTACGGTGAAGGAATGAAAGGCTCCAATCAGCTGCGATGTGACAGCCCAGTGGAGTACGCCTTTATTTAGCTCTGTGTGCAGGTGTGTGTAAACAGTGTGTAAAAATGTGACAGAGGAGCACAGGCAACAGGCAGGCTGAGCTTGCACGTGAACAATTGTAGGGGGAAAAAACTGTAAGGGAGCAGTTTTTCTTGTAATGAATATCGTGGCACTATATAATCTAAAAAAATCTGAGCTGCGGAGTGGTGTCTCCTCTGTATTGTGTGTTCCACGGCTTTGAGAGAAAGCAGGGGTGAAATCCGCTCCTCCCACAAATGCACACGTTCATCCAGAGGAGACCCGAGTGCAGATTATCAGCAGAGCATTGTCATGGAAACAAAAGATGGTGCAACGGTGGAGATTTACGACTCGCCCCAGTGGCTGTGGAGGTGTGAAGATGTGTGAGATTGGTGGTGGGGGTGGGGTGAGGGAGCCAGAGGCTCACCTTGTCCCTGTGCAACAAGCAGTGATTCACCGGCACGAGCTTCCAGCCAGCCAAAAAATGAGCAGAGGTGAGTCGTGGGCACCCATAGGCAGGCAGGCCACCTCCCCCCCATCATCATTGCTTTTCAGGACTGCAATGCTGTACATTATGGTGCCATTGGAATGTGCAGTCAGCAGAATTTTTAATGCAAAGTGGGCAAAAATACAACACTTCCTGCCCATACAGTGAATTGATTTTCTATTTTTTCTGTGCACAGACCCATCATCAACGTTTATCTCTTTCTAATGGGTGTGTACAAGGCTGTCTACAGTATATGGGGCCTTATGAATGAGGGTGCCGGTAACTGTGGGGTTTGTTTATGTGGGTTATGTAAGTTCAAGTAATTGTGTTTGTGCCTCTCAATGTGTCTTCTCAAAGAACACTGATCGGTGGAGTGCTTTTTGACAGGAGGCACTTACAAGCTGTCTGTGCTTTTGCCGACCATTATGCCAATAAGAGCCATGTAGTGTGGCATTGATCCACTTGGTGTTTTTACCCTCTTTAAAAGGTGCATGCCCAGAGAGGGAAAAAACCAACAGGAAAACACACATTTCAACCTGTCTGTCTTCAAAGGGGACAATAAATCTCCTTCAAACTGCACTTAAAGGCAATGAGGGGAAACGCAAACAAGTACAAACAAGAGCAAGTACACCCTCCTGTGCTTTAACGCTATGGATGCTTCGCACATGAAGGCTCCTCATGGTTCCCAAGTAGCCATGCGGATAATGTGACGTCTCTGAGACATCTCTGGGTATTTACCCGTTTATTGAAGGGCAGATAAAGGAGGTAACTGATCAGGCTAGGGTTCATGAAATTGTTTAACACCACTTGCATTTGTCAGTCCCTCGATCTGCCATTCGTCCTTCTACTGGCTGCAAGGGACGGAAAAAACAGCCCATCTCTCCTTCAGGAGAAGAGGCCTGATTGCCTAGCAGGGACTAATAATGCATGTCACCGCTGATTGATTCGAGTCATGAAGTGGGGGAGTGAGAGGATTGAGAAGAGAGCTTAGCATCGTGGGGGTTTCTGCGCTGCTGTTTCATCATCTCTCTGATCCTCTGACGTCCGCCCCTTCTCTCTCCCTTTCGTCCACTGCAGCCCTCCACCCCTCCATTTCCTTACATGGCTACAGGCAGTTGCTGAAGCCAGGCACATATCACCTTGCTTTCATTGCAGCACCTGCCTGGCCTTACAAACAGGTAAAAAAAAAGAAAAAGAGAATAGAATGGGGCTCAAGACGCAAATAGGCTTCATTTTTCTACAGATGACTAAACACACATGGGCTATTGAGAGGCTGTGTTTCAAAAAATTGTGCACCCAAACAATTTCTCTCTGATAAAAGGCTGTGCAGCAGGTGCATGCTTCCCTATGGACACTATAACAATTATTCTTACTTAAATGGAGCACAGGAGAGGAAATGAGCGTCTGTGCTACAGCAAAGCATCGGGGGGAATTGGATTATGTCATTGCCTCAGTAGGGGCAGGAGAAGACAGACAGAGGGGAAATGAGTACATTTGAGCAATGTATTTAGTAATTACACAAATGAAAGAACGATGTTTCATGAAATACAGACTTGATTCAAGTCATAAATCATGCCCATGTGTATAGGTAGTACATCCCAGAGTACAAAATGGGTAAAATCACATGTGTTCGACCTGTGAATCTCCAGCTCAGATAAAGAGAGCAAAAAAGCAAACTTTCCATAAGATTCACTTTTTTTCTAGTCCAGTCTGCACACTGTTCCTTGTGTGGAATGAAAACACTTGTCATAGTTTCACACAAGCGGACACTGCTCTCGGTGGGAGATGGGTGAGGGGCACAACGCTGTGCACAGCCTCCTTAACGAGTGTGTGCCTTAACGCACAGATCCTCAGGGATAGTCTCTCGCCTTCATGTGGGCGAGCGGGGTGTGAATCTACATAACGGCAGTGGGGGGTAGAGACAGAAAGAGAGGGATACAGGGGGGGGATCTCCACCAATTAAGACTATACCGGGGTCTTTTCTGCTGCAAATCTTTAATTGGATGCATTACTGTTCCTGTTTGTGGTCCACTGTGAGTGTGTGTGTCTGTGTGTGTCAGTGTGTGTTTGCATGTTTGGATGCAACCGGTGTTTGCAGGGGGAGGAAGAGATTCTTGATGGATGGAAGGAGAGCGAGTGTAAAATGAGAGCGAGAGGGAAAAGATGTATGTGTATGATAAGCACAGCCGACATCAGGACCCCAATTAGAGGCCAGTGCGCCTCGTTTCTACAGGCGGAGCGAGAGAGCAGCAAAGAGAGGAGGAGCGAGAGAGTAATTAAGGTACCGCATGCAGAGCCTTGGTTTGATGTCTCAGGAGTTGGCCTGTGTGAATACGTTTGACAACACGCATGGCATGTGAATGATTACCAGGGCACTGATACGCAAGAGAGTGCATGATTCAAAACAAAATCACCATTCGACAGAGAGAAATCTGATGAAAATCTGGTCACTTACAATTCATTGAAAATGTTTGGGTTTTAGACATCTGGGAAGGTCTAAATGACATTTTTACTTTCTCAACATTTTATAGACAAAAACACTAAATTAATTGGCCAGAAAAACACAAATCAATAATCCATAAATAAACAAATAAAAAAAATGATATATATATAATTAGTCGCACCCCTCGAGCAAATATATTTCCGGGTCTTTCAGAAAATGATATTCCTAAAACATATGCACAGGCTGATTATTATTAAAGAAGTTAATTACTAGTACCAATATGATTGAGTATCAATGACTTATGAATATGAACACAAGCATCTGTACAAGATCTTTGCTGAGGTTACTGTAGCACTACTTTGGTTCTCTATTACTGTGTTGTGATGTTAGAGTGATCAGGTTCATCAGCTGAAAGCAATATCCAATTTATTCCATCTGCACCAAAGTACACACAAACTCATATTAGTTCTTAGCCTGGGTGCCAGACAAACTTAGCCCCGCCCACAACATTTGAGGTCGGGAAGTTCGGTCTGGCATTGTTCCGTTGGGGAGAAACTATGGCCGAACATAAACTTATCGGACCAATCAAATTGTCAGGGCGGGCTTTATACGATGATGGACAGATGATCAACAGTAACGTAATCAACCACGTCACCAAAGAGCGCTTGGGTTTGCACCGTGAGCGCAGATGCCAGCTGTTAGCATCGGTGCTGCGCCTCTTCAGGAACTGACCAGGCAGTATACTTGGTTAGAAGGAGAGAGAGAGAGAAAGAGAGCATGTATCTTGCAAGTAGGGATGGGCATAATTAATCGACGATCGATTAATTGATCATTAAGAATTAGTCTTTCATCGATAAAACTATTGCATGTTCGCTATGTGGCAGGAGGTCGTTATATCCGAGGTGCCCTGAACGCAGCACAGCGAGGCTGTTAGCAGCTGGAGGCAGCAGTCCGGAGCTAGCCTCCGCGGCTCGGCTTCATGTCCGCACACGGACCGCCAATCCACGGGGAAGGGAACCCGAACCCCGGAGCGGCTAGCTGCTCTCTCAGCGGGGCTTAGGAGTAAAGCAGCGCATATTTTCAAGTGTAACCATTGAACAGATTCCATTTAACTGCCACAAGAGTTGTTCATCTTGTAATAAAGATCTCAATGAGGAAACACGCTGTGTTGTTTTGTTTTTTTGTCCGTGGTATCGAAATTGGTATCGAGAATAGTGTTATTTTACTGGTATTGTCACAGACTACTACATTTTTGGTATCGTGACACCCCTACTTACAAATGGTAAGAGAAAGTCCTGACTGTCTGACTTAGTAAATAACTCACAATGTCGCTTGACATACGTCACATACTACGTTGCTCTGATTGGTTGTAGGTCTATCCAATTGAGCGAAGAGGCATTTATTTTCCTGGTTCGGTTGAAACACGCCCCATAATCACAGCCCAATGGAGCAGTATCAGACTCATATTCTAACTAGAATTATGAGTATCACAACGTCAGGCTAATTAATTCTCTAAATAAGCCATGAATTTTTCCCGCCCTGATCCAGATCGACACCAAAATTGAATGGGATCTTTCCTGATCCGTACTGCATCCTCCATCACGTTTTATGGAAAACATAACGCCCCGAAAACATTACCTCCTTGGTGGAGGTTACCAGCAACCAGGAACGTGCAATGAGGATTCTTCAGTATTATTTATTTGCATAAACACCAGATGAATTCAACTGAATTTAATGTTTGTTTCCTGCGTTTGTATGTTTATTAGCCCGTTGTCTCCCTTCACACTGAACTGTAATTATGATAAAAACAATTTGCTGGTACAATTAAATTAGTTCCATACAGATTATCATCATCCATTCCCTAGTGTTTTATCTTAGTGCCATTCCTCCTATCACAGACTGTCTGCAGCTATCAGAGCCAGACACTTTGCTCACACACAGCACAGCTAAACTGCCGTCTGTTTTACTGACAGCCCATGATGATGCTCTATCACTTTATGGGCTTCTGTATACTAAAGAGGAACGAGTTGTGTGTGTGTGTGGGTGTGTGTGTGTAGGTGAGACAGAGAGAGTGACAGAATGGAGAAAGCCAGATGGAAGTTGAGGTGAAGTTCCAAGTGGAGAGAAAGACTGAGATTCAATGCAAGACTACAATGTGACTTGTCTACTGTTCATCTGACCAATATCCCTTTAGCAGCTCTATGCCTCCAACCCTACTGTGGTTATAACTGCGCTGTGCACACACAAAGACAAAAAAAAACCTTTTTGGTTATTTGAATTAATAAGCCCCAAAGCAAGCTATGGACAGCCTGACAGAGAAAATGGTCCAATTACTTGTATCACACAGTGCGTTTAGAGCTCTGAAGATCTGAGAGTCTGAGGGGGATTGGAGAGAAAATACTGAAATTTAATAATTTCAGTTCTCTCCTCGATTCAAAGTTGCTTTGTTTCCATTTAATGCTGCGTCTGTGAGACACAGATTTTCAGTCAGGAGCCTTGACAAGAGCCAGGTGGGGCACGTTCAATAGCAGCATTAGTTTGCACTGTTTCTGGAGCGATGACATTGACCAGTGAAAACGTCTGTCAACAGCTAAATGTCACCGTCTTCAGCTCATACCAAGTCAGGGAAGCAGGTGGGTGGATAAAAGCGAGCCAGCCCCATTTTTTAACAGACTCTAGCATGGGCGTACACTAAAAGCCAAAAAACAAACTAGACATATTCTCAACAAACAGAAACAGAGCACCAGACGGACGGGAAGAAAATAAATATTTCACACTCTCTGACCTGAAACAGCAACCAAACCTGAGTTTTCTTTCCTGTGTTTACCCTTCTTTTCCTAGTAGATCCATTTACTCTTTTAACTTCCCTTTTCTCTGCCACCTTCCCATCTCAAGAGAGCAATAAGGTTCTGACTGTTGATGTCATTCAGCGTAAAGACTTCCCTCTCTATTCCCACTTCACTTCTCCACGTTCTCAAGTGTTATTTCAACTTTCTTTCTTCCCTCTATCATGCCTTCTTTGCAATCGCCTGTTTGCCTCCAACCTCTATTTACATGAATACATTAATATGTACTGTATGTCAATAAAAGCTCTATATGAGCTGGAGCAGCCTGTAAGGCAGAGACCGATTATTTCTTGTCAACTGCATGAAGCAGATATGAGGGGTTTGCTTTGTTTTGCAGCACCACATGGACCTCCACTTTACTCATCTCCATCTGCTTTCACTATTTACAATACAAGTGGTGAATGTACTGACACAGCGCGGATGCTTAAAGAGAGATTGGCCTGCACTCACCTCTCTGCACCAGCATGGTGACCTCTCTGCCTTTGGGACACTTGCTGAGCATGTCGACCACCTGGTTGTGAGACATGCTCTGCACGTTTCTCTTGTTCACCTCCACGATGATGTCCCCCTCCTTGAGACCACGGCAGCGAGGGTAGTCCACGATCTGCTTCACCCTCTGCCCCCCACCTCCGGGACTGTCGGCGATGGTAAAGCCGAAGCCCTTGTCTCCTTTCTCCATGTGTACGGTGATGAGTTCTGGTTGCGTGGCGATGGATGAGGCCAGGGTGACCGAGTCGCTGGGGTAGCCGTGCTGGGAAGAGGTATCGGAGGCCAACTCAGCGGAGGGGCTGTGGGATCGCGGGAGGCCATTGAGGGGTGCGCCTCCGTTGTTCAAGATGTTGTTGTTGTTCTGACTGCCGTGGCTGGATGGGGAGTCGTAGCTTTTGGTGGCCTCCTGGCCGTTGACGATGATGGGATCTTTGTTTTCAAGAATAGCCACTGAGGTAACCAGGCTGGTGTTGGGGTCATCGGGATCAAAGGGGAGTGGGTAGCCACGGCACAGCTCCAAGTTGACCATGGAGCCAATTGGGATGGACTGGAAGATCTTTACAACTTGGGCATGGGTGTAGCCAAGTACACATGTATCGTTGACGCTCACGATTACATCACCTTAGAGGAGGGAGGACAAGTTAAGTAAAGCATTTTATGTATTCTGCCAAAGTTTCCCTTAGCAGCCTTCCTTCTTGGTAAACTTTAAATTCAGTACACCCACCTGTCTCCATCTTGCCATCCAGGGCTGCAGGTCCATCAAGGACCAGACTCTTTATCTGTAGGAACTCGTCTGGCTCGTCGCCTCCTACGACAGTGAAGCCGAACCCCCGGCGACTCTTTTTCAGCTTGGTGTCGATGAAAGTCCCATTCAGCTCTGATCGGTTCCGAGTAAAGAAAGGCTTCCCCCCTGAACACACAGACACAGACCATTAACTTTAGACTGTACTGGTAGACAGATGTAACAGAGCAAACTGTATTAAGAGGCTCTGGATTCTGTTTGTTCAATACTGTTATTAATCAAAACATTTACGTTTCATTCTCTTTAACCACTGCAACTAAATTAAGTTGGCCATTACTGGCCATTATATAGTGTTCACCCAAATAACACAACATTACTCACAAAGGACTGACTACATTAAATGGATTAGAATGTAATCTGAAACACAAAAAGGAAAGGGAGATAATCCCAAATGCAAAAAGCCCAATCAATCCAACAATTTCAGGGCCACGTTTTGTTGGGCTTCAACCACTGCTTCCCTTAATCAATGCTACTGGCTCTAATGTGTGACAACTGTTAATAGTAGTAGTATATACTACTGGCTGAATATACTTTGTTAGATGCTTGAAGAGGATACTGTCCTGATTAAGGTAATATTGATCCCTTAAAAGTATATGAGTCTAAAGCAGTGTTCAAAGCATAAGTTAAGATATCACTACTCGAAAGGGGACTTAAAGTACTTCAAACAATACAAGACAAATATTAAAATTCCTTTTTTAACATGATGCTGCAAATTAAATGATACTATTTTCTGTCACCTTTACTTAGAATGGTTTTTAACAAAGGTTAAATGACATACATATGTGCATACGAGACTGTTTTGCGTTGATAAGTAGCTGCCGATAATATTCAACACTGATTGCGAAGGTTTAATTAACAGATTTCTCCATTAAACACATTTCAGAGTGGTGTAAAGCAATGAGAAGTACTCAGACAGGGCAATCCAAACCCAATTAGTCAGCTTCCCTCCCTTTGTTCTTGCTTTTTTCTACCTCATTATGTATCATTAAGGATACTAGCAAGAGAGATAGGAGATGTTATCAGTCTAAATCGAAGAAATGGAGTGAGGTATTCACGACTGCAAGTGAGAGGAATGAGGAATTGAATAGACGGAAGAGGAGCCACATACACAGGGAAAATGATTTCACATAAATTAGGTCATACTTCACAAAAATGAATGAGGAGTTGTTGATTGAGGTGAAGGGAAGACACAGGCTGAACAAAGACAAGAGGAAGAAGAGAGTGAAGAAGCAGGGACCACAGAGGAATGGGCTTAGGGACCGGCCGGACCACATCGGGTGATAGCAGTGTTACGGTTGATGCATTCAATGAAACATGCATAACCACTGGACCCACTTGGTGTCCTTGTGTTTCTGTAGTTTTGTGCATTGTGTGTGTGTGTGTGTGTTTATGTTTATGTGTGTGCGTATATTCGTGTGCAGCGCCTTTGAATCACATTTTTCAGAACAGGCAAGATGCAACAAAACTGCGAGCTGAAATGGCGGCTTTATCCACCAGGGATCCACAGATGTAAGAACAGACCAGGAAGCAGGAGAAACATGAAAGCCAAAGAATGAGATAAAGAGATTTCAAATGATGACTTTCTCCGGAGGAATGTCAAGGCCCAGGACTGCACGGAACAGTAAAGTCAGGGAGGGTGGGGAGAGACAGAGACAAACAAAGATGGAAGAGACGGAGAGATGGACTGAACAAACAATTGAACCAAAGCAGAGGGAGGGGTGGGGGGTGGGGGCAATAAGACAAAAGACAGCGAGATGGCCAATGTGAGCTATAAAATAGAGAGATCGATGAGGGAGAAAGGAAAAGGCAGCTGATAGAGCAGCGAGGGAGAGTAAGAGGGGGAGACAGGGTGAGGCAGTTAATTCTCTGGCATGGATGCGCTAATTAGACAAGCTGCTAGTGGGAGGCTGGTATAAAAGGAGCTGGCAACAAGGAGAGGAAGAAAAAACCACAGTAACGGCGAGACACTGTGTCTGTAGGTGTGAGCGCTGGTAGATGACGGGTGAAATCAGGCCACTATTTGATCCGAAAAATTGGAACAACATGAGATAGGTTCCAAGAGAATCAGCATGTGGCCACAGTAAACACGGAGGGAGCACGTACATAAAACAAAACCGCGCCTGGCACCGTCACATCCAGTGTGTTGGCACAAAAATACAAACATGGCCTTGAGTGCTCTGTTGGGAAAAAAAAGTCTACTGTACATAACCAATGAGTTGAATTTGACTATACTTATTATGAATATGTGATGAAGCTTATACAAGGAGCTGCTTTACAGTGTCAATTCATAACTGGTCCTCCATCATGAAAACTCAAACATGGCCTGAGGCAGCAGCTCAGGAAAACACACCACTGTACGAGCTGAATTTGGTTTGACTCATAATAAGTCCCTCTGGGTAGCACGGCACAGAAACAGGAAAGTAATGAATAATACTATTCTCACATGGTTTACAAGCTCATAGTGTATAGATGAAAAACATACGTTTTTGTCCCATGGCGTTGGGGACTGGGGGTGCTGTCTGAGGGTCCCTGTAGGTCTCCTGGTGGTGGGCAGCATAGCTGGCCAGAGGGGCACCAGCCAATGTCGAGTCCTCGATCCATTCTGCAACATCAAAAGCCAAATGTTCTCTAGTTTTGGGTTCAGACAGGTGCATAGCTGCCCTACTTGGGGAGGCAACCGGGGCTAAGGGCTCTGGGACACGGTGGCCTACTGTGCTGCGAGTTTGGGACAAAGCCAGTCAGCGTCATTTGAAGCTAGAGATGCAAGTGGAGCTATAACTTCTCTGTGAAAATAACAGATTTCCTGCTCTGGCTTCTGTCTGTTGTAAGTCGTAAGATACAAAAGCTTCCCACCGAGCAGGAAGTGAATATGGTTCAAAGGTCTAACAACCCACAGATCACCAAGATAACGTGGGACCAATATAGTTTTGCAAGTAATAAGACTAAGCATAAACCCAGGTTGAATAGGCCTTCTAACATTGTTTCATGTCGCCTTAAAATAAAAGGAGTTTTGTGGAAATTGAGCGACCTATTAATTCATAATGGCCACCTCCTTTGATAAATCACCTTGTTACAGCATCACAGCACCAATCGCACTGCAGCCTTCATTTATATTCTCTACAGTGAGGTGGAATCAATGCGGAGGTGAAAAAATGCTTTAAACCCTGCTTGAAGGTATTGAGTTATTCCTTTTTTTTTAAAGAGAGATGGGAGTAAAGTCAGCAGGTAATCGAGCGGAATCAAATGATTTCTGCTGAATGTGCAGAAGGTGGAGAGTGATAGGAGAATCCCCTTGTGGGCTGGCCTGCATTTACAATTAATCTCTCTGCGGGATGTCCGGTGAATGCATTTGAGACAGGAAGCAGGAGTGGGTAAAGAGCCCCTTTTAGACAGCCTGTTATAGGCGGGAACGTTACGCCTTTATTTGTCCTCGCCATTCTGTATAAAAAGGGCATAATGGGCGGAGAATTGTTGTTCATGGAGTCATCTCAATATCTGTGTTAAAATAAAAAGCTGATATGGCAAGCACATGATGGCTGTGTTTGGTTCAGTGTAAACTAGTACACCTGGCATAGTAGTATTTACGGCAATATAGTGGGATCTCTATCTCTATAAAGCTACTTTTCCACTGGTCAAAGAAAACACTAACATCCACTAATTCAATTTGAATTCAGTCAAATGACTCTGCAGTAAACAAAGGTTTTTTTGGATATATGACACCAGGTGAACACGCCAATTTCTTCTTTTTTATTTTGCTAGGCTAGACGCTGACGCTGCAACTTACGATTAATGGGGAAGGAATCAATCCCCTCTTTAAGTGGGTTCAATCACATTCATAAAACCTGTTAAGGAGGTATAAGGGACTAACGTATTGGTTGAGTTTTGAAGCAAGAGTCTTGTTAGGGCATGCAGCAATATTAGTTTTGGAATGTCAGCACTTTCTTTGTGACGGAAATTAGAAAAAAGAACCTCTTAAGTGAACAAAGCATTTTCAGTTGCAGAGAAACTTACCTGTTTTCTCCTTGGGGAGGAAACGCTTTTAAAGTTATTACCACAAACAAGTATCAGAAGACAGCATTGAAAACAGAAATTAACCTCAAAAGGGCTGTGCGGTACAGCCGCAAATAATAGTTATGCCTTTATGGAAGAGCACTTAGCAAATCATAGGCAGTAGCAGGCAACATCAAGTCAGACTGTAGCAGTATTTGGAATAAAGACACACACATACTCTCGTTCTCATACAGACACATAGGCAGACGACTCAGTCACACACATGAACAGACAGAAAGGAAATGACGCCCTTAGCGGGGGCTTGTGAACAAACCTCGGATGTAGCGCTCACCTTCAGGTGGCTGCTGGCTTTGCGGCTGAGGCTGCTGCTCCAGCTGCCTGCGCCTTTTAGCCTCCAGCACTGGATTCTCATACTGGGTCTTCCTGTTGATATGACTTTGGGATGGTGAAAGCAGGGACGAGCAGACGGAGGTATGGAATGAGTGACAGAGGGAAATGAATAATAAGAAAGAAAGAAAACAAGAATACAAAAGAGGATGTAGGACAAGAAGTGAATATCAGCAGGAAAGTGGAGCGCCACAGGCAGACAGACACAGAGAAGAGGAGGAATAAGAGAAGAGAGAGAGGGGGAGGGAAGGTCAAGAGAGGGAGGGGAGACATGGTGATAAGCTTTGATCAATAGTGGCGCAATACACATGCATCCATCCACACAAAACTCCTGTCTGAGACATGTGCTACACAATCACAAACACTGGTCACATCACATAAATCCCATTGTGATGATGGCTTAATTCACGAGACTACAAACACCTTTCACATCACATATCAACCCCGGGGGAGATTTTCTACTAAGCTACTAGCATCCGAACCAATGACACCTGGACGCACCACATTATACAGCAAATGAAGGAAATGGTGAATAATGTATATTAGAAAAAACTGAGCCGGCAAGTGCTGCTCTGAACAACATCTAAAATGCATGAAACATATTTATATTAATGATGAATCCCAGGTTGTTCACACAAGATGAGATGCACACATATGCACACACCCACCACACGCACTTGCTGCATGTTTTCCCAAATGGTAATGACACAAACAAAATGGCCTACATTTTCCAGTCTACAAAAGAGCTGTGTGTCGAGACTGAAAACATGTGAAAGCGTTCTACATACTGTATGAAAAAAAAAAAAACTAAAAAAAGTCCTCATATTTCTGAACAACTGCGTGCACACTGCCAGCGTTAAAGCATCCTTGCAGTTGCACAGTGCACGTCACTTACTCAACATAGTAGACCCCATACACTGGATCATCTATTTTCTCCCATCCTGGTGGAAGTTCTGGAAAAAAAGAAAGAGAGAAACACAATGAGACAGTGAGACAGACAAACTTGAGGCTGTGAAGTTGCTAAAGGCCATATATAGAGCCATTAGTGCCGAGGCCAATGGAGACCTTTTGCCTCCCGTTTGTGTCTCCCTGTCACTCAGTCTCCGGGGCCAGAGTGACTCAACAGCTTCACAGGCTGTCTGACTGCCCCCCCCCCCCTACCCCCACCCTTCCCCTCACACTGCTGACATTTCCTCACATCAGAGGAGAACAGAGCAAGGCCCCCACTTCGGCTCAGATGGATGGATGGTTTAAAAGAGGTGGGAGAAAGAAGTGAGGAGGGGTAAGAAAGAAGGAGGCACAGAGGACAGAAAAGGGAGAGAGGGTCAGGTGAATGTAAGAAAGGGGGGAAACTACAGGAGGGAAGGACGAACACTTCAGGCTACATCCACACATCTGTGTTTTCATTTGAAAATTGCGTTTTCAAAGTAAAAACATGTGTCGACACAAGCGTCTAGGGTCCGGATAAACTGTAATCCCCGTCCACACTAACATGCCCAAAAAAGGGATATAAGGTGTGACTGCTTAAGTGCACTGGTCCTGCAAGGCTGTGTTCACAGTGTTCACAGAAGGCATTTGGTTGTTGGTTGCAGAGTTGTCGTAGATTGCTCAAATAATAGCTCATGTCCTACACATGAGCTATTATTCAAGAGAAATAATACATTTGATTTGTAATGAATGTAAAAAAATGTGGACACGTCTGGCACAAACCACCTACGAATGTGTTCTGGCATGATCTGATCGTTATCCGATCTGAGTGCGTTCCCACCTGTATTGGGAGATGTCTGCTTGCGGTTTTTGTCTCCGATCACAAAAACCACATGTTCATATCAAGTGTTTACAGGGCCCATGACTCGTCCAAAACCTACGTCATTGGATGCAGCTGCTTACTCACAGCGACATAAGAGCACAGGTGCTCACAGAAAGAATAAGTGAAATCCAGCCTAATTACCGCTGATTAGCAAGAAAGATATAAATATGACTGGGGGCAACTTCAGCACTGTGTAATTGCCCAACGGAGCAATCTCACTGTGTTTCTGCTGTGTGTGCCAGAGAGAGTAATGCCATCATGCATCCAACAGGACAATCTGATTCAGTTCTGTATTACGTCTGATTACAGCGGAATTGATTATTGGCCGCCCTCCACGTAGATAATGTCAGAGGCTTCTAATTGGTTACAAACACAGATTGTCCAATAATCCTCTCCTGTGATGTATACATTTTACATACTATAACCCTCAGCCAATTAAGCCTCACCCTGTGTGCGTGGAGATAATAATTACAATCATCCAACTTGGAGAGCCTCCCTCTGTTTCTAATGAGGTGGGTCCTTGGTTGGAGTGGAGTCAGCAGCAGAGGCAGTACAAATGCTGCTGGAAGGGAAGGTTTAAACTTACTGTATATGACACACATCGTACCACAGCCGATAGTGTTTCATTCACCAGCTAATGAAAGAAAGCTCGTGCAGCTGAAAAAGAAAAGGCATGGCTAGAGTGCTGGTGCTGTTATAACAGGGTGAACCCATGGAGCGGGCGTGGTGTATTTTTCGTTCAGATGTGTTGATCTGGAACGTTAAATGGAAAGTATTCCCATCCCGCCTTTGCGCAAAAATTGTAATCACCCACTTGATTTCACACTGCACTAGTTCCGCTCCTTGAGGAGCGCCAGTGTTTGTGGAGTCTTTGCAGGTGTTTGTGAGAAAGAGAGAGCGAGCGAGAGCACAGAGAGGATGTTTGGTACTGCAACCATCTTGACAGCGTGGTTTACATTTCGGCATGTGGAAACCGAATGAGCGAGACAAAGAGTGAGAGATCTGTCGCTCATTACGCTGGGTTTTCTTCTCACCCGTCCCCCCTCCACTCACGTCCAACCTTCTGTGGCGTATTGTGAATTTAAGACGCAGTCAAGCATGATGAATTGCATGTTTAACTGTTTGCGGTGATTGATTTCTATTGAGTAAGCCAGTGCTACAGGGGCAGACTGACACGTGTGTGTGTGTGTGTGTGTGTGTGTGTGTGTGTGTGTGTGTGTGTGTGTGTGTGTGTGTGTGTGTGTGTGTGTGTGTGTGTGTGTGTGCGTCTGTGTACACATATGTGCTGGCGTTCATTAAAAGCATGAGTCGGCTTCTCCTCAGAGCTCTAAAGTTAATTGCGTTTCATTGCCCACCTGTATTGTATTTTGCTGATCGATAATTATTGGACATGTCTATCCAGTGGAGGGTTTGTCTTGTGGAGACAGGGGAGTGGTTATATCTGATGATAACAACATGGCAGCAGTTTAAAAGCGAAACAATTGAAGCCCGGAAGATGCTGGATTATCATTTTTATTATATTTATTTTCCTCTTCCACTTTCATGTTTGGTGAAAACATCTGTCAGCTGCCGGCAAAGAGAGTTATTTTTCTCTGTAGGTTTCACCTGTCACATTGAGCCGTTTGTCTCAACGTAGATATCAAAATAATTATGAATGCAGCTTTAGACAGAAAGGAGAAATATAATCAGTTATGATACATAAACAGGATGGCATAAGCTGGAAAAATACCCTATGTCCTACCCTTAGAACCTTAAAAATCCAATTTTGAAAACTGAAATGATTGAATATCATGCTGACACACACTGCTTTTTCAAGGAATGTCATCATTCAACATAACAATAGCAATATGCATTTATAAATAGATATATGAACACTATGAAATGTGTGTATTTATCTTGCTCGTCCCTGAATCCCAAGGTACCCACACAAAGGGCTCTAGTAAATCACTAATCAACTGTGTCCTCTGATGGAATGACGTCATTCATTAGCACAACATATCGGAGCAGGGCACAGTCTCCAGACATCATTTATCCTGCAGCCACTCTGCTGTGTCTGATAGACTAGTTAGTGTCCTGATGGGAGTCGGGGAGAAAACGGGCCTGTTGCTATCTGGCTCAGACAGACACCCATTAGGAAATCATCATCATAAGAATCTTCTCTGGATCAGCAGTCATCTTTTATGTATGAAGTGATGGTCTGTGGATGAGGGAGTATACTCTGTGTGTGTTTGTGTGTTTGTGTGTGTGTGTGTGTGTGTGTGTGTGTGTGTGTGTGAGAGAGAGTATGTGTCTGTGTGTGTGTGTGCGTCTGTTTGGTAGCATGTGGCTAAGTTGACAGTTGAGTGTATGGTAAAAGTCAGTTTTTTTAATCACACACAGAACATATTTGTCAGCACCACATACTGACTGTAGGCTAGCTAAAGGTCATGTCTCTGATAGCATAATGTCTTGTTTCTACATGATTAGAGTCAATGTCAAAGTCAACGCTCACCAACGCCCGTCACGCTGTGTGAGCCGCTAGTGGTTGTGTTGTGGATGAGCGTAATTAATTGTCCATTAACGGTCGTCACTCCATTATCCTCATTTAACCATTTCAGCCTCAGTAATGCTACTTTCAAGTGATTTATGTGTGTAAACCAAGGTGACACTTTGATATTTGAAATGCTGATGCACATCTAATAGGCTGAAGTAAAAGATAAGGTGCTTACCTAGGTCATTGTCCAGCTCCTCTGTATGCACACCCTCTGCTCCGAGAGGATGAACCCAGCAGCACCACAGGATCATTGAAGGAGGGAAAGAGAGGTGAGGGCACAGAGGGAAAAATGTGTTAGTTAGATGCAATAACAACATGTGGCCACAGGGTGGCGAGAGTTAATCAAGCATGAGCCTCAGCCTCATGTGACAGTCCGTGTTAACAAAATCATCTGTGATCATGAAACAACAGTGAAGAGCTGATTTATAATTCTATTCAACCTCAATGATAAAAAACATCAGCAGCAATAACACAATTTTTAGGTTTTCATTATGAACATGTCTGGATGTCTTACGAGAAGAATTATTATATATTTGCAGAAATCCTACAGCTCATCTTAATACTGTATGTATATCTTTGTGTGTCTGCATGAAAGAGTTTATGGTCTAAAATATTCTATGTGTATGCTTAACCTCAGAGTGCGTCAGGGAGAGCGTTATGTTTTAGTGCTGGATGATGGAGTCATCACTCCTCAGAGCTGAGGGACAATCAGCAGAGAGAAGGAGCAAAACAGAGACTCCGATCAACTGCTCGCCATTTTCTGTGACCCAACACCGACACCTATGGGCCACTGAGGGGTAGCAGCACTGTGGCATAGTCATATCAGATTTTCATAAAATCACATCTTTATGAAACGAGAGACAGGAGATGTTATCTCCTGTCAACCAATCTCCACTGGGTCTCTCGTTTCTGGTGTCAATAAAGGACTGAATACAGGAGTATTCAGGGTGAACGATGAGACACAATTGATTATCTAATACTTATTTATCATCTTAAAGGATTTGTCTTAAATTGCTTGAGAACCTTTAAAGGATTTTGCATAAACAAACAATCTCTGGGTTATTAAGCGCTCATGTAGACGTACCATCATCTTCACATTCTTCCAGGGGTTTCTGAGGCTTGTCCAGGCACCGAGGGTCTATCCAGGAGGTGGTTTTTGTACTGTGGCTAAACAGAACATACAAGAGTAAAGTTAAATGGCAGGAAATGTGAAATCACAGAGAAAAGGATGCTGACATAAGCTAAAGGTTGTAGTAGAATATATTAATAAAGAAGTTCTGGTTTAATATGAATTAATAAACATACATGTTGGGGTCAGCAGTTGTTTCTCAATCTACAGAGCTGAATATCAGAGCTAATTATCAGCACAGAAAAACATAAAATCCTAATTGTTTTTTTTAGAGGAATATTAAATCATTAAAGCACAGGAGTTGAGTCTGTTAACAGCAATATCAAAAAGAGAATTGCATTTAAAGCAGACTTGATTTGTAAAATCTAGATCCAGCGAGTAACAATAACCATGAGGAAATAATAAGGAATTAATATATCCCTAAAATACAATGTAACCAGAGGCCTTATTTATAACCTTTGTGTACGAACAAACGTGGTCTTAAAGATGCGTACGCCACTTCTCACACAAATGTTGGGATCTACAGTATAAATAACAAACTTGACAGGAGAATGTGCACACTCATACACCATCCAATGTGTACGAATATTTCTGAGACAAGAAAATGATGATGCAGACATGAGGAAGTGAACTGAAGCCAGATTATTGAACAACCTGATCACTATTTGATCAATAAACTGAAGCACTTCATCTGTGACGTTAAAACCAATAGCGTTATTTGTGCTTGTGTGAAAAAACTGTTCCATAAGAAACCTTCAATTGTAAAAGATATAAAACAACTTATAGCTAATTACGTTAAGATAAGATTAAACAGCAGAGGTGCAGAGCCGAGTCATTAGTAGTTTTATTAATAGAGACGTAAGACTCCAGTTAAAGCAGGGCCCCGCAAAAACAGCCTTTCTGCTTCCCATGTATTTACAGAACATTAACAGTCTCGATCCTCTTACTCTATAAAGTAGACCTCCCCATTCTCGGTGTAGGCCATCTCCCAGTTATCAGGCAGAGGTCCCTGTGGGTCCTCCGGGGGAGGATGGCTCGGGTGAGAGTGTGACTGCTGTGTGCTCTCCGTGGTGGCCGATGGTGAGGGGGTCCTCCCAGGATAGACCGGTTCACTCTGGCGCGGGATGTAGGGGCGCACCGAGTGATGAATCTCGTCTAATTCACTGGAGTCTCCTGGGGGGACGGGAAAAAACATGGCTGTTAAGTGTGAAGAACATTTTGCAGGCTGGGAACACTTTCAGGAACAAAATGTAGCTGTGACAATGATGTGGTGCCGCGAGAGGTGCCTCCATACATGATCGGCCAAAAATGGCTTTCACAGAAGCTGTTGCTACCAATGCTAAAACAGCTCCATCACTAATTTGAGTGGATTTTCAATGAAGGGGGCATAGTTACACTAAACACAGGACATAGTTTAGCAAGGCTTCCAAATGTTAGTCTAAACAAATAGATTCGTGAGTAAGGAAATGTTTGAAAGAGAAAAGGGCAAAGACTTTTCATAGTTTTTTTTAAATATTTCTTTTATTATTTCTTACTATCAGATTTCATTTTTGTTCATTTTCACCTTTTTTATTGCATTGTTGAGTATGATCTGGCTTTTCTATGATTAGCTAACTTTGTGCTTTAATTTGTATATCATGAAGTATCTTGTAACACTGGTTTTAAAAAGGCCCTATAGAAATTATGATTATTATTATTACTATTATTGTCATCATAAAAGATTCTTTCTTTCATTCACTGGATTCCTAACATTTAACAACAAATCTTTTTTACCGGCTCAAATACTTTCAATAAGAGTTTTAAGAAAGCCACATCTTGCCTCAGTATCAGAACTCAATCACGAAATGTTAAAGAGTAATCTTTGACTAAGCACTCCAGTACTACAGAATAAATCTGTTTCCCTAAACTACCTCTCACAGCTGAACAAAGATGTTTGCCTCAGTTGAGGCCGTTCACACATCACACCACAGACGTGTGATCACCTGGCTTCCTGTTATCTCATTTCACACCCACACTTGATTGGCAACTCTCACAATCCCAGACAGCAAATAAACAACTTGCGGTCCCACCTTGTAAATATACATGGCAGAAACAGCTTCAGGCCTGAGGCAACCTCCTTGTAATGCCTACTGACCCACTAACACACAAGACGAAATATTCAGAAATAACAGCAGTAAATCTGTTTATTTCAAAATCAGCACTGAGAAATTCCCTTTAAATATCACTCATGTCAGCACTATGCTTGAGATTGATAAAATAAAATCCCCTCTAAGACAAACACAAAAAAACCTG
The DNA here is from genome assembly GCF_963576545.1 of Limanda limanda. Taxonomy (NCBI): domain Eukaryota; kingdom Metazoa; phylum Chordata; class Actinopteri; order Pleuronectiformes; family Pleuronectidae; genus Limanda; species Limanda limanda. The sequence continues at coordinate 15,878,853 of NC_083639.1, forward strand.
CAATTAGTAATAACATCATTCAAAACCAGTTCAGATATGGAGGTGGTTCAACTGTCTCCGCTGCTCGCAGCCAGGTGGCACTATTTTGCATCTCTGGACACATGGATACAGGCAGATGAAGTCAAACCCAGAAACCACTTACTCACCAATCAAAGAAGCTCTTGTATTCTGCAGCCCCTCACCACTTCTCCCGCTCTCCACCTTCTTTGCGCTCCTTCTCCTACTTTATCATTTTCTGAGCTTATCCTCCTTCACACAAAACAAACCTCCCTTGCTTCTTTCTCTCTCTCTCTCTCTCTCTCTCTCTTTCCTTCTGTCCAATCCTTTCCAGTCTTGCCAACCTTTCCCTCTCCCAGTCACTCCCCCTTTCTCTTTAATTTCCTGCTACCTTGTCTCCACTTCCATCCCCTCCCACTTCATCCATCGCCGCTCACATTCTCCCTTTTCCTCTCCTTGCATGTAGAGCTGCAGAAGCCAGGATCACATTCTGGTGTTATACTCCAAGCTAAATAAAACACAGCGTGTTCTCATGTTGCACCTGAAGACAAGCTCTGCAAGCAACCGCCCTTGTGCTTGCTGGCTTGAGGTCTATTTGCTTTAAAGGAGTCAACACCAGTTGAGAAAGCATGCGAGTCATGACGTAAGGTGTTAACATACAACAGCTATTATAATAATAAAAGGACACCCAATCACATGACTTCTGCTGATTAGTTGCATGCTTAATGAGTAGAAAGTAAAACAATCTGAAATGGTGACAATTGAAGTGAGCTCGTCTTTACACACTGTGTTTATTGATGCCAAATGTGGCGCCTCAGTTTGGCTGTTGTGCGTGCGCGAGGTTGCCAAATTTAATTTAGTTTGGGGTCTGCTGCCAGTTTTGGGGCCTGTCGCGGCCTGGTACGTATTCTGTGTCCAAACAAAAGAAAAAAATGTGTCTAAATACATTTGAGACTGAAATTTGTGAACACCGGGTTTCTTGAGTGAATTCGCCTCCCTAGTCTCATTATGAAAGTGCTCAACAAACGAAATGCACAACACTGCTCAGATAAACATCTTGAGGAGGAAATGTGAGGAGTGTTTGGTGCGACAGTGTGAAGGCCATAGACAATCAACTGAGAGCGTTTTGGAGGTTCAGAGCTCATGTAGCATTACATAATTGCATAAAATAAGTGACAGGCATTGTTTGTGTTGAATGTATGGTGTGGTATAGCAACTATAATAATCAATTGATCCATCTGGTATTTTGTCTATATTAACTAAAGCTAGGGTTGGTTAACCTGATAGTTAGCAAGAGCAGGCCACACTTCGAAAAAATGCAACCGATGCATCCCACCCTCTCCCATCGACCCTCTGTCTAAGCTCCACTCACAAAACACTAACTGATATCTGAGATTTAAGAGACAGACATTCTGTCTTGTCTCTCTAGTAACACTTTATGTTAAATAATTGAACTGGTCCCTTAATGTCACAACTGACATCCTCGGCTTTTATCTGCGGTTGGAAACTATCTGAGAAAAGTTATTTACAACAAAATGTAAGAAGAAATTTGACTTTAATGTGACTCTTGCATCAACCACAACCCATGAAAACATGCATTGACCTCACCACAATACATTATGCTTTATTCTCCTTGACGTCCCGACATGTGCACGTACCTGTAAAGCTACTGTTCATGTCAGGGAGGTCCTCGTCGTCCTCCTGCTGATGCTGTACGGGCCCTACTCCAGCATTGTGCATATCATGGTAGGACTTGGAACGTCGGGGAGTGGAGTTCTGCGAGCCTGGTAGGCTACGGCTGAGCCCGTCTGGCAGTGGGGCATCACCACTGCTACCGCTACGGCTAATCACTTTCCCACCGGGGGGCTGCACCGGCGGCTTGGGCGTCCCATAATAGTTACCTAGGCAACGGAGAAGAAGGCAGGGAGGAGGGGATTAAAAAAAAGACAGATAAAAGAAGGGAATTTTAGGAGGAGGACAAGAGAGGAGGGGTCAAAGGTTGGTGTGTGTGTGTGATGGAGGGGGTTTAGTCATAGCCTTTGTATGCAAATGAAGAATCTGGAATTGTCCGTGGGAGAATGAGAATCTCTGAAGCAAAACTAAGTTTCTTTCTTGTTTGGTCCAAATAAGGTTCACAAACGACACAATTCAACACCGATTGTATTTCCTGCCATTTTCCAGTATTATTACTTAATTAAGTTCATATTTTGTGAGTCAAAGTTGATGACATGGGTTCCACACACCACAACCAAATGTTTTACATTCACTTACTCATGGACAGTGCTCGTCTAAGTCGTCTGAACACATTTAGTGAGGCAGTTTGCAGCTGAATTGTTCTTCAACCTAACAATTTTAAAGGGATGAAAACCAAAACTTCATAATATTTGTTTTCCTCCCACAAACTTTCTAGTTTACTTTCATCTAAAGTAAGGCTTAGCAAATCTGAAGAGACTGTTAGCATGGGAGAAACAAAATCAAGCCAACATCTTAATGAGACACAGTGCTATAAGCATCCAATATATAAAGGCAGCAGAGAAAAAAAATTGATTTGTTGGCAACAGTCACAAGTGAGCAGTTCAGAAAATATATTAATGTCAAATCCAGTTAAAATGTTTAGCTTGGGCCAAACTGTGACAAACCAACCTAGTGCTGAAGACAGGCTGATAATCATGTCTCCAGAGGAGTCACAGTTTCAGTTGGACATGTTGGAGCAGAACATAAATCCTACAGTCAAATATAACAATAGAAATATTCAAGTGTAAGGATTTAGATGGTGTCAGTCATCATATCGCAACCAAAAGTGGGTCTATAATTTTTGAATAACACCTCAGAACATAGAGTGATTTATAACTGAAGTATCAGCCCTTTGCACCAGTGAGTCATTCCTTCTTTTTTCCCATCATTTCTGCTTTATAGCGACTAAACACAAAAGCGAGCCAACGCTGCCTTTGGACGCTGAACAAAATATTTTAATTGTGCATCAAGCTCACTCGACTGATTTAATTAAGTGGCAAATACCACTGGGAGTTAAATTTTGCCTGATTTGTAACTTTGGTTTCAGCTTATTTGTGGTGGACAGCAGCCAGCAAATCTCTGCAGGATACACTACCGCCCATCTGATCTCTGGGATCATCCCATCCCATCTATGACATCTGGCTCAATCTTTGAGTTCAGCACACACTTGGAACTTAGCAGCCTGATCTGAGCAGACAACAGGATTCTTCAACGCATGTAGATGCATTTAGCTTTAGTGGAACTTTGGAAGTAAGTGAGCTGTTGCCTGCAGAAGTCCACTGGCTTTGTTTACTGCTTCTGTTTTGCTCTCAGAGGGAATTTCATTGTAATGGAACAGTGAACAAGATAAGTGGACTGGACAGACACTTCGTTAAACATTATCTGAGCGAATGGAGGGACTACATGGTAGTGTCGTTGTCTGCAGTCCTTTAGCTTGGTTTATCAGCAGAGCACAAGAGTTCTCTATCTATGTGATGCACAACTGTCTTAAGCCGGTTTCAGACATGACCTGTGGGCAAAATCCGGAACACTGGCTACGGAGTTTACCCAGAGTGTGCTTTTTCATGTTCTCTGTGCAGATGTGTAACAGAAACAAATCCTCTGCATCATTCAGGTGAGAGGCGGAGCACCCAGGTCCAACAGGCAGAGGCAGGAAGTGACGTATTAACTCCGCTGCAATGAACACACAGACCGGTATCAGGTCACTGCTATTCTGCATTAAAAACGCCATCAACCCTCCCAGTCGCTCGCAGTGAATCCAGCACGGAATCCCCTGGTGTGTTTACACATCGGATTCTCCTGGATTTCTATGGACTTTGTGATAAGGGGCCATGCGAAGAAAATCTGCAGAAACTGCGGAGCATCTCACTCAGACATTTGTGTTCATACATACTCCTCTACCGGAGAGAAAACAGGAGCAGGATAAACAGGAACTGCAGAGTTCAGTGCATGTCTGAAAGCAGCTTTATTGAGACTCAAGAACAAAAATGTAAAAATAATGAAAGAAAACTAAGACCAAGCTGCACTTCCACCATCAAGCTTTTAACATAAGATACTTTGGAGTTCTGCATCAGTGTGACCATACAAACATCGGTAAATTACTGAAGGTTCACTTAATGTATCCTACATCCACCACATTATTCTTTCATAAATCTACCTTTGATATACTGTTTGCATCACAACTTTTCGGTAAACTTTTCCCATGTTATGCTGCTCTAACAACTTTTCTTGTTTACCTCCAGCTAGTGTTAACCAATATGTCCGCTGCTTTCAACAGCCCCCAGAGAGCGGCGCTAAGCATGTTGCTCTGGGCTATCTGACCTAGATCTATGGTGAGGGCAAAAGCAGGTGCATACCAAAGAGCAAGGGACTGGAATTTTTACATTTCAGAAAAAGTGCCTTCTTGCTGCATTGCGCTGTGATGTATGGAGGGGATCATCAATAAGCATGTGCTCTGTGGTCGGCATGTTTTTGGTTGGAAGCAGAGCAGGCTCCTGCTGTGCCTGCACATGCACCTGTACAGAAGAAGGCTGACTGGCCTGGACCAACACAAAATGCTTGTTTGCTGATAATGTGGTGGTAAAATTTTACTGAAGAAAAACATACAAATAAATAGACACAAATCTACTCAAGTAAAACCACAAGTGTCCCATTAACTTCTTCTACGTGAGTAAAAGCTGAGTGTGGCCTATTCCTATTCATGGCTCCTGAATCCTGTTCTTTTTTCACCAGTGACGCTGCAGCTGCAGGAGGCAGGGTTTATATTACCTGCTAACTCTGATTGGATCACTGGACCAGTTTCCCTCTCATTATTGATTATTCATAAAATTTTTAAAAAAAAACATGACCATGTAACCCAATGCATTGTAACCCTAGCCCATAATGTCACATTCTCTATTTCAGGTCATCTAATTTTGCATGACAATAACAAAATGGACAACCAAACTACAAAATAGGCCCTGTAATGACTAGTAGGTGAGACTCAATTGTGCATTTTCCTTAGAAGATCACAGATCCATCCTATGTAATGCTGCAACCACACACAGTATGAGGGACGTGTAGTGGTTTACTAACAGCCTAGTTAGCAAACCCCCTACTATATATTAAGAATTTACCTACAATACACCCATGTTCATTTGTTATTTACCGTCATACGTTCCTATCTCCAACAGGGTCCCACTCTTTTCCAATTCCAGGAAGTCCTCCACTGAGAGGAAGTTGTAGTCCACGCCACTAACTTCTCCTTCACGTGGGGAACGGGTTGTACCTGGAAGACAAAAATACAGTACAAATTGAAAAAAATATTTTCTAATAAAAAAATAAATAAAAGTACCAACTGAAAATAGGAATAGCAGCCATTTTTAGTTGATAACAGTAAATATATTACAGACCTCAACAGTGTGCATCTGGAAGTACAAATCCCATTCATTTTCTGAATAGAGGTTTTGATTAAACTATCCAATGTAGACTTCGAAATTGTAAAACAATGTTATATGCTCCTGTAGAAGCCACAAGTCTGTATAACATCAACTGAGTTTTAAGAAAAAGCTGATTTGTTCGCAATGTCAAAGACGCACCTCCAGTAACCCCTGGTGGAATTTGCTGTCACAATGGAAAAAATTTACCACAACTGCAAAATTATGTCAGCTACTACACTATGTCACTACACTATGCTCTATATGAAACACCATATACATATATACGAGACAGTGAAGACAAAAATTGCAACATATTGCAACACTATACTAACAACAACGTTCATTCAAAAAGAAGCGCAATGAAAGTCGTTGGAATTGGATCATTTGCACACGTACACAAAGCTGATCATCCGGGCTTAACACTATTTTAACAGGATTTTCTGAAACTTTAAAGGAGAATATAAATGGGACCTTTAATTCACAACCAGAGCCGTACCAAAAGTGGTGGTTTATGTTGCGCTCTATTTCACGCTTTTAAAAATTTCCAGATTTACAAATTAGACAGGGTATATATGGTGTCTTCAATATGCTAAATTATATATAGTATTGGTAGATAAACATCACAAATAACGTGATAATAGGAGCATCTCAGAGCATTTATCGCTCCACACTGACAGCGGGCTCTAGTAGGGAGATGATCCATTGTTTCCTATGTGCTATGATCCTCCCTCACACTGGGGTAAAGTGTGAGGTGGTGTAGTAGCACTTACGCGATCCTGCCATATGTTTGGGGTGTGAATGTGATTCTGTATTGTTTGGCATGTAGCCGGTGAGATTCGAGCATTGGTCGTAAATGGCTGTTTAGAGTTGGCACGTGTGGTGTCAGTGGTGAACAGCTTTACAGCACAATGGTGAGATAAGAGCACTGCAAACCAATTGTTATAGTCAATTTTTTTTTAACATTTTCTTCATTCATTCTTCTTCTTTCAGCGATTCTAGTCTTTAGATGGCTAACTCACATGCTCCACACTTTCCTACAATTGTCTGACAATGGTAATGTTCTCTTGCTAGGCATCTCACTCTCGACTACTCTTATTGTATCCTACTTCATTTCCTTTTCTGTCAGTGCCTTGAGAAATGGATCAGTTTGAAGCATCTAGACAGCGCCATGGAAAAATGTCTTTCTCATCTTGCTTGTTGTGATAGACATCTATTCAGCGACAGCAGAGGTCTTTCTCTTCTTCTTGGCTTTCATCCATCTCTTAGTCTACCTGTCTTCTCTCCATTGGGTTGCGGGTAAAAATAGATGAGTGGGGAATTTGGGGAGAGGCTCCCATTGCAGCCACATTTACTGACACTGGTGATAAATCACACATGTGATGATCCTAACTAAAGCAAGCATGCATTATACGCAAGTGAGCATGCACCATATGTAGAGAGGCAGGCATGTTGGAGACTTCTGGGGACACTGAAGGTTTCATACAAAATATTCTTCACATGCATCAGTTCAGTCAAATAACTCAGTCTTTTATGATATCTCTATTTTGAGCTACTCAACAGGGGTATGAGGATTTGGCAAATCTTCCTTCAATAATTTAGGCCCCTTTGCCACTAGTCAAAAAACCTAATATTTGGATTTTGTCTGTAATTGGAAATGATGCAATAGGCATTCACACCTTGGGTCAAATGACTCTGCAGTAGACAGAGGTTTTCTATCTGCTCTGTCTCCGATGGAAATATACACCCAAATGAATGAAAGAATTTCATCTTTATTTGAGCCGTCTAGATGCTGATGCTGCACTTGTTTTGCGTGACGTTATTACTAGGGATGAGCGAGTACAGCATTATCTGTAACTGTATCTGTTAACCATATGAATTATCCGTATCCGTACTCGGAGTGGGCGGGGCCTAACCCGGAAGTGGGTGTGATTTAACCCGGAAGTGGGCTGTTCAACATAACTTTCTTTTTTAACTTTGAATTTTTTTTTTATGATTTTTTTATTTTTAATTTCTTTTAAATTTATTTCCACACCAGGTGTGTGTGTGTGTGTGTGTGTGTGTGAGTGAGATGCGAGGGACGTTCATTGTCTCCCGGAGAAACGAACACTCTGTGTCCCCAGCACAGAAAGACGCGATCCACATTCGTTCACAAGTCACACAGACTGGCCTTGCTATTTTCACCTTACATTAACACTTAAAGTTTAGTGCAGTGTAATTGTTTGCCGTGATAATTAAATGCCAGTGTGATAATAAATGACAATTTCAAACCATACAAAATGTCATGTTGTACTGTATTTAATAGAGGTTTACTTTACTGTAAAGTAAGTGTAAATGTAAAGTGAAAACAACAAAACCAGTCACCATGACCCGTGAACAAATACAATTCACGTCTTTCCATACTAAAAACACAGAGCGTTCACTTCTCCGGGAGACAGTGAACGTCCCTCGCATCTGCAGCGCTCCTCTACTGAGCCAATGCAGGTCTCGTGAAAAATGATCCAAAGACTCGTACCCGAAGACCCAGTCGGGAAATGAACGAATCATTTCTGCTTCCTTGACTGAGCCTATGGAACAGTCCCGATGCGCAGTGAACCTGAGTGACTGAGAGACAGAGAGCTGTTCTGTGAGTGAGTGAGCAGAGCCGTGTGTGACGGGAGGAGCGCTGTGACGCTGTGTGAGGATTTTCATTCAGTCCGAGCACAGATAATGACTCCGATTACTCGTATAATAATCGTACTCGGCAAAAGTGCTTTATCCGTACCGGATACTCGTTTCAGCCGAGTATCCGGCTCATCTCTAGTTATTAAGCACGTTGAACTTCTGGGCATTGGTGCATAAATAGCCACGATTGTTCTTGTACTTTGTACATGTACTTTTTTTAATCTTGGCAACAACGTGCAACTGCAATTTTCTTCTCTTCATTGTGCAAGATGTAACCCTGAAAAAACTGCTTCCCAGTTTCCGGCGCATTCGTGACATCAAATTTAACTCACCACAAAAAAAACTGAGGCAAACTTGTCTACTGGTAATGGGAAAGGAGTCAGTCACCTTTTTAACAGGTTTACCCATACAATACATTGTGCGTATTCCCACTACTGGTTTAAAAGAGGAATACAATTCAGTATTCATTCCAAAAAACTTCACTTTCACATCAAGTGAAAACTGATTTTGGGTCCTGAGGACTATCAGACAAACTGCATCCAGCTCTGAGTCTTTTACAGACTGTCAAACTTGGGGAGTCCTCTACCTAAGCAGAGCGTCCAGCCGACTGTCAGCTCACTTCCCGCACAGAAGCCTTCATTGATTCAACTCCATTTGCAGCTTTTAGAAAACCAAACAGGAAGTGGAATTGTGACCGGTGTTTCAACAGGGATACAAATGCAGAGGCCTGGCACAGAACCAGGGGTGAGACACTGTCATTGCTATAGGCCTAATTAATTCAATAGTCTATCCCCACAAAAGCTCCATTGACTCGGCTGTGAAATAGAGTTTCACAGTAGTTGTGAGTTAGGCACAGGGACTCTGGCCTAGAGTTGGGATTGGGGGAGCTGAATGACAACTCTTCAGAATGTTGACCTCTAAAATGCAGACAAAGCTAGAGAAGGAGTGAGACTACCAAGGCAAGCAGGGGTTAGCATAATCCTGCGACTGGCACACATGATGATGCCTGGGAGATTTGCTATGAGGGGGTTCGTCTAGCGCTGGCTGACTCGTGGCTTTACAGCTCCAACATATTCACCAGCTGAGATGGATGTGTGGGCGTTGTAAAAAATAAATTATCATTAGCATTTCAAGAAGATGATCAAGGAAGCAAGTGTCGAGATACTGGCAGGCGTACTGTAGTGCGGGGAGCTTGGAGCTGCTACTGCTGCATCAAAACACATGCATGGTTGAATGCCCACAAAAACAGTAAATGTACTGTAGCTTGTAACTGTGTAGCACACCACAATAATCCAGGATTGTATGTTGTTCTCACAAATAGATAAGGAAAAAAAACGGAAGTGATTTGTCAGTTTTCATGCATCATGTGTCACAGGGTTTCAGCTGTTGCTAGGGACAACCCACGAAGGATCGGAAATACAGAGAGAGATATGGGGAAGCTACATGAAGAAGTTTGTCCTCCAGTGATGATGCTGTCCTCTACACAGTCTCCTATGACTTCAAAACTCCCTTTTTAATTCTACCACAAAAATATGAAGTAGCACAGAGGTTTGGCTCAAAGGCCTGGTCTATATGAAAAAGCATAAATAATATATGCAGGAGAAAAATGAGGGTGGGAGAAAACAGAAGTAGAAAGAAGAGAAAGCGAGAAAAATACACTCAGACAAGGAATGCAAGGATCGAGACAGAAATGTGTTTGTTAGGCTTGTAATCAGACTAATTTAAAGGTGGTTGTAAAAGTGAGACTTGGAAAGAGAACAGTTGTAGGGCTGGGCGTTATGACTTCCAATCAATATGATTATTTCTAACTTTTACCTCAATTACGATTAATGAACGATAATCTTATGACACAAACACCCCACCCTCATGAAGTGCATCACTCGGCGCATTACTCAGTGTCGGTCAACAAGTGACTCGGCTCCTCTGCTCTTTTCTAATCACTCACACGTAGAGCTGATCTTTGTAAAAACCTGCTGGATTCATTATTATGTGTTCATGGTAAATGGGGGGGGGGGGGGGGGGCTTCGCTCAAGGTTAAAACACTGTATAGGTTATAAATGGCAGTTTCTACACATTTTTGGCTAATTCCCAGCCCTACACAGTTGCATATTATTATGCTTAACGGTGCATATTCTATAAAACACTGTGCTTCAAGACATTGTTCCTTCACACGTCAGCTATGTTTTCCCTATGTAAGCATCTTCAGGGGTTATGTGGAGGTGGAGCGTTTGTCGGCAACAGGTGGACTGCTTTCATCTGCCACTAAATATGACAATTTCAACATACACATATAACAAATTATGTCTCTGTTTTCTAAAACACACTACATTATGAATATAATTCTGAAGTTCTTTTCAAATTAAAAATAATTTATCAGAAATTCCTTCCAAATTGTCAATATATTTGACTGAAAGGAGGAAAACTTCAACAAGGACTTGGTATCCCTAGTCGGTATGTGTTGGAGGGTTGCAAATGTTAAGTAGTAAGACAATTAGCCTGATATCATTTGAATCTCTGGATAAGGACAGCAGACAGTAGGGAGCCAGAGTGAATCACTCTGCAGCGGATCTTAACATAACATTTTGTGAAACTGCCATGTTTGTGGCATACTAATTTGGTAACACTCAAGATTTGAACCGCGGTGAATAGGCAGTTCAAAATGTAGAGCAATTAGAGCTCGACACATCCGTTGCTTGTGTCATTCTCTCTCTCTTTCTCCGTCAATCCTCTCATTTGTCCCCTCACACACACCCAGACACAAGGCATGGTCCAACGCCACTTTTTCCCTCTGGCAGTCCAGCAGAGAGTTGACTCAGATGCCAACAGTCACGCAGCGAGTGTTATGACTCCTGCGTATGTGCATGTTTGGCATGCACATGTACATGTAAAGAGCTTGTAATGGTACAAAAGGGTTGCGAGGGAAACACCTTCTGTTACAATCAGCAGCTGTTCCACAAAACACCACCCTACCAACCAGCACGTACACACTAGTGACAGTGGGGAGGAGGTGCACGGCCACCAACATGGTTTGTGTCTCAAAAGGAGCAGTAGGTGGAGGGTAATCACTTCATGGGGATTAATGCAGCATAACGTCTACTACACACACACAGTTCCAATACTGAGAGGGGACAAGAGCCAGGAAAAAGATGAATTAAATCATAATCAAGATTTTAGGATGGGTTTGCCCAAAAATTTTCCAATAGGACGCAAAGGATGTTAAATGTGTCAGAGCTACAACAAGTTGTTGATTGATCAATTAGGCGATAGACAGAAAATTAAAAAAAAATTATTTTAACTAACTGTTTACTAAAACATGACATCTGAATGTATCTCATTGGAATGTGGTAAATTATATAAGAAATCCTTCACAAATTTCTCATATTTCATGGACCACATAATTAAGTGATAAAATAATGATTTGATTAATCAATAGTAACATTGATTGCTAGCTGCAGCCTTAAATTGTTTCCTAACACTCAAACTATACACATTTGGTAAAACGGGCTAGGATTGATGCTTAGACTAGTAGGTAGTTTGAGAATGCCACGATCCAATCTATTTCAAATGTTGACTTTTGTTTTGTTTTATCCTGCAGCTAAAAACAGATTTTTTACAGTTTATAAAACAAATAGCAAACATTTCAGTGTCAACGTGACCTTGGCACTGACAATCAAAATGTTCTTCTCTTCACACAGTATGTCAGGATTGGGCATAGAGAGCATCCAGTTACACCATGATGTCTTTCGAACAACAATCAATACACGGCAGCAACTGGACACAACCCTCGCAGTGACCTTGGCCTTTCAAGTCTGTCTACACCTCCACTCAGTTGACACAGGATCAATTTCAGATTCTTTCTGATTCTTTCTGACGGCTTCTCAAAATCTCCACTGAGCTGACTGAACCGCGGTGTTCATGGTTCACATCTTCGTTCAAGAACAACGATGAGGACAACTGCGTGATGGTGTTGGTATATTCAATAAACAAACATCAATAGCATAGCTCAATGGCTTGTAAAAGTCAGTTGATAACAAATCTATTGCAAAACCTCTATAGCTAGCATCCGTCTCAGACTATGCAGACTTTACACTCACTTTGACAGTATATTGCCTTCATGAGTCACCTCTTCAACTAGTATTCAACAACAAAGAGCTTTCTACTCTACTTTTATGAGAATAAATTTGACATAAATCTGTTTGGATTTCTCAAACTGAACAAACCACAGAAGTTCAAAACCTGAAATAGACATTGTGATTTAAATACAACAGAACAAAATGGGTTACCTTAATGTGCTTAATATATGGACGATCTGTACTCCTTCCCTCTTCAAGCACAACTAACACTCCCTGGCAGACAAATCCAAGCACCTCATCTATATTTAATTGATGGGAGACTATTTTAAGGGAGCATCTGCCCTTCGACTGGCATCGTAGACTCAGACTAAGGTTGCTAACATTTCTGAAGGCAGAGGATACTGAGGTGAGATCTCAGAGTACAATGGTAGTATAATAAAGACTAAAATGAATATATCCTTCAATCCTGCTTCCCTGTGACACCTTCCACAACACAACGAAAGACTGAGGTGAATTACGATCACGTCAGCCAGGCTATTTATTGTATGAGGACAAGATGCAATGAAAAATAGTTCAGCCCAGAAACAACTGAGCTTTAGTGACAAAAGAAAACACATGGTATTTAAAATTAGCCGTCTTTTTTTTTTTTTTTCCTCAGCGGCATCAAACAGATGAAAAACGTAAAATGGAAGTTTAAACAGGCACACGTACAGGCACAACCCAGCTTCTAAAAATAACCATGAGTGAAAAATCTGTTTATTTCCAACTCTTGCGTCCCCATCAGAGCAGTAGAGCACCCTGAGCCCACATATCCCCCAGGCCTGCCCTTGTATTTCAGCTGTGACCTACATTTAATTCCCTCCACAATAAGGACAATGTTGGGCTTGACTCCTTGGACAACTTTGGACACTTCACTGTAAGCTGAAGTAGGGTCTTGTTCGACATCTTCATTAGATCCAGTGTGGACGTGTAGCGTGGCAGCTTTCAAAAACGTGGCTTCGTCTTGCTCAAATCGTACAGTTTTCTTGATGTCTAAAGATGTAAGCGATCCATACTTAATAACCTCGTTCATATTAGCACCAGGTTTTCTTCTCTTTTTTTGGCATCCGAAACACCCACAAAGGGCGAGAGAAAGAAAAGTGAACATGTCTATGTTCTGGTGCAACCAAATCAGACAGATCCAAGTAGATGCCAAATATCCTTCGCTGCTCAAACTGTGAAGGTGGTTCTACAAAGACGAAATTGCAAAATTACAGCAAAGGTTCCATAACCGTATGCATCTTTCCTCTTGGAACAAAGAATTTAAAAACATCTTGAGCAGTCCAAATTAGTTTGATCCTTTGTGAATTCTTTAAAAAAAAAAGACCAACAAAAATTCCTGAAGACTGAGGTGAAACCATAGTCCGATGTTAGTATCGCTGAAAAGGTTGCTCCACTTGAAACGGAATTCTTGTCATTATTTACATAGAGAAAAAAACAGACACACAGACGCACCTATTGGCCGGTGCAGTTTAGATGAGGCCCTGAGGGTTGGAGGGGGGTGAGCTTAGCTAAAAATGTAAAGTTAAAATAACACAAAAAACACTTGGAAGGTGAGGGCGGAGAGGGCTGTGTTTCACTGTGTTGGTTATAGGGATCAGTTTAATTCACTTGTTGCCTAAAACTGACGGAAATAAATGCTAATCTTCCCCCCAACAATCACTGACATTCCCACATATCATTATGTCATTGATGAAAGAACTGCATCAGTTGAAATAACAAGGGCATTTGGTGTTACTGACCAAACAAGTTAGTCAGGCTCTAGAGAAAACACACCTCTGTTACTGATATTTAGGAGGTGCCTGAAAACACTGTTTCCATAGGTTATATATAGTGTCATAACTATGTATATCGTGATCACACAACTCATTTTTTGACTAAGACAAGCCTTCAGAGTAAGCCCACACTACACCAACAAATATACAGACTTTAGTATGACCTAGTTAAAAATTGTTTTCAAAAGTCAGAGGGTTCAGATCAGAAAAACAAAATGCAGAGTAAGGTGCAGGAACACCTTTAGTTAAGAGCTCTGTGGGTTTATTTCTTGGGCGATTCAAAATTGCAGGGATGAAAATAACACCATTTTGTTATGACGTGTTTCACCATATTGTTCATAATCATTGTCATTAGTGAAAAGTAGGCCATCATAAATGTGTTTGGCAACGATTCATTATCATAACTGTTCTATTAATATCCCTGGCTATTCTTATTCAGCTTGTATTTAGGCATTCGGGTCATTCAGGATGGTAGTTATTTGAAAGAGTGCACTTTAAGCAGTTTGCTGTTGATATGGAAACAATGGCAGCACTCACAAGCTGACCGGGGTTTAGGAATATTTTTAGTTTTTTGTTAAGTGGATGAAACGCATGCATCACTGACAAAATATTGTGTGCAGTTACATGCATGTCCAAGATGAGATAAGCTATTATTTACAAAGCTTAATTACAATTATCATGAGCGTGAAGCTTTGGATATACAATAAGAGGTTATCCTGCCCTCCCCTCCATCACTCCTTTCTGCTCCTATGACTCCTCCACTTCACTCTTTGCTTTCATTTCAAGCTTTGTTTATTCCGTCTTTAGCTGCTCCTCTCATTTGTTCCACTTCTTTAAATCTTTAAAAACACTTGCATCTTCCTTCTCTTAATCTTTAAGCCACTATTCATCCACTCTTTCTTTTCATACAAAGAATATTAAGAAAGTTAATACCACAGGCTCGTCCACCCATCCTCTGATCTGATCATTTGTGTTTTGGCAGATGTGACAACTGCCTGTGTGGCCAGGCACAACCGTCCCTTATTTTGGGTTTGACTGGAGGACAACTGCGGTCTTTCTCAAATCCTGCCAGAGCCCAAACTCAATTGTTGCCACTCAGATGCTGATGATGTCATATGATTTAAAAGTACATCAAATAAAGCCTTATACTTCTGGGCTGCCTCACATATTTAAAGGATTTGTGGTCCCATGAACCAGATGGGAAGGATAATGATGATTCTCTAATACATTTTGTGCATTGAAACAACAGAAAAATGTTTTGTATCAGAAAAAAAGGCAAGAAACAGGAATAAAACAGAATATATAATGATGTTACAAATATTTATGAATATGTGTCATCATCCATGAACAATATTGACGCCTTTATCTACACTTGTACAACAATCTATGATTACATTCATAAGATTAGAGTCACATTGGGTATACGGAAGCAAAGTCAATGATGCAAAACCAGGGATATCATTTTTTTAATCCACTCATTCTTCTCTCTTGTCAAAACCTGGCAACTGAAGTGTCCATGTTGAAACTCTAGTGCCGAATGTTCAAACACGACATTTGTTTGTTAGGCTGATGTAGCCTGAGGTCACTTGTCTCAAGCAGAGATAACAGAGGTCTGGTCACTCAACACGGTTATGGTTTTTAAACTTGAAAGCTTCAGCACCGCTCAACACTAATTCGAGTGATGTCACTTGAGACAATTTATCAAAATTCACACATCTACTTCTGAAGCCACAAAAGGCAAAAGATATATTATTTTACATGTGCAGTATAGTTTACTCCCATAAGCAGACTTTGATGTGTAAACTAAACTTAATGGCAGCAACATGGAATAAAGCAATCCTTTACCTTTGATAGAAAGCCCTTAGAGCTAGAAAGTCATGTGTGCTTTGCTCAAAGACGTCAGGAGACAGTCTGGTTTATTCAGCATTAGCATAAGTCTGGAGTATAACTCCTCTGCCGTCCTCAGTCTAAGCACGTCTCACGCAAAAGAGTCAAGCTAAGGGTTGAAGCAGTGGCCCATTGTGATATGTGCGCTTAAAGCTCTGGCTTCCTCTCTGATAAAGATAGGTAACTCAATATACAGCCACCAAATGCTTTCCCTAAGTCTTGCCTGTATTAACTGCAGAAGCAATTGCCCCATGCACTGAATCAAGCTGCTTTGAAATGAAATGTGATGACTGTGTAACTTTAAAGCCAAATCGTAGTAGTGGATTGAATTAGCCTTCAGTATGTCTTTCACAGTCCAGTCATTTCACTTTCAAGTCAAACACATTACACATATCTACTATATTTCCTACAATGAAAGCATGCCACATTTCTAAGCCTAGTCTGCAAGGTATTTATAAATTGTGAGGATGAACACAGTACGACACTAATGGCAGTAACACACATAAATAAATGCATCATACAGTCATATCTTGTGTAATCTGGTTTTTCAAACTGACCACATTTTGTTGACTTTACTTTAGAGTCTATCTTGCTGAGATAAGCGACCAAATAAAGAATATTGTATGTACTGTAGAAGGTGGACGATTCATAGAGAACATGGATAACAGTCCCTGTTTTGAAAAGCTGGCAACAATCATCCGCCCAACTGTTTTGCAGAAGCTATTACAGAAGCATTTCTCCAAATCTCCACAATAAACATGCTCTCATGTCAACCTAGCCAGCCAGTCCACATTTTCCAAGAAGATACTGAGGCATGTCCTCATGGATCATTTTCAAGACACACGCGACTGCACGCACCCAAACACAAGTGGAGGCGCAAGCAGACCGGCGTCATATTCCAAAACCAAAAACAGATCCAGCCACCATCTTGGCCGGTGTTAGCCTGCCAGTACTTTTTTTTGCATGAAACTCTCACACACACACACACACACACACACACACACACACACACACACACACACACACACATGCAGGGAGGTGTGAGGAGCTGACTGGGGTTTGTTCGGTCAGCAGGGGGATGGAGCCATCTGTCCCAATAAGGGTTAATCCAACCAAAAGCACAGGCCGCAGATTCCAGCATTTTCCAGTCCTTAAATTCCTGACTACGTCCTGGCTGCATGTTTAGTTTGCTTTGCTTTATTTTATTTGTCCCCCATTAACCATCCTACTTGATTCTTTACATCCCCAAAGATATGTCAGGAGCCCTACCTATGTGGCAGTGATTTGAATTTTGGAGAGGGTGTTTTTTTGTTATGGCTACACATGCCTTTCATTTGAGATATATGTGTGTGTCTGTCCGTGTGTGTGTGTGTGTTGGGGGGGGGGGGGTACTCTTGCTGGCTAAAGGAGCCTCCCAATGAGGGGGCAACACACACACACACGCATGTACAAAACCACAATAATATCAAAACAGGCCTTTCTCTGGACCTGTGACATGCTCCGATCTTTTGCCTTTGCTTTAAGCTCTAAATAACCCCCATACAGAAAGGAGTGTATGGGAGCAAGAGGTATTAGAACGAGACACAAAAACCTGAAGGGCCAGTCGTGCGGTGTAAAGCTAAATCAGCCAGAAATCTTCCTGAAAATGCCCCACGCACACACTCTCAGCCAGCCTTTGTCTTTTTAGTCCACCCAGAAAAAAAAAACAGAAAAGCACCACAGGCTTTTCTACCTTACAGCAAACATATATAAATGGAAAAGAAAGGCTTTAAAAACAATCCATTTAAAAGGGGCGGGGAGGGAGTGGGGATGGAGGGATACGGAATGGGGGTGTTGACGGTGAGGGAGGGGGGGTCATCCAGACATGACATGGATTGAGAAAGGAGAGAAGGAGGAAGAAGGGAGGGTAGAAAGGTAGGACAGCTAACCGTACAGCATCCTGGAAGCTCCAGACAGACAAACAGGCAGACGGCAGTTTGCAGCTGGAGGTAATGGCTTCCAATATGATCAAGCATGTCAACACATCACAGCCCTAATGCAGCCATCCACCAGAAACACACATCCTGTTCGTACACACATGGGAAGTGGCACTTTGGGCACACACATACAGAGGAATCAAAGGGGGGCACTGACATCACACAGACGCATGCATACCTGAGACAGACAGACACAGACACACACACAGCTTCCTTTTGACCAAAACACATCAGCCTCCATTACTGCCAGCAATGTGCCTCCGTCCTCCCTGCTCTGCTCCTGATGCCTTACGCCTGACGCACAGCCATCCTCGCCGCCTGCCTGCCTGCCTGCCTCTCCATCTCTCTCCATCCCAACCCCCAACCATTAAATCACGGCGACCCTCAGCCTCCCTTTTTCAAACGCCCAAAATCACAAAAACATAATACCTCAGTCAGGGAGCCCGTGGTGGTGGGGGGGAGAATTTCCCGTCCTTCTCCTACAGTCCACAGAACAACCACCACGTCGATCAGGAGAAAAGAAAATCCAATCAGGTGTGAATGAGTGGAAGGAAAACCAGTGCAGATTCACAGCTCCTTCTGCTCCTCACCCTCCCCTTCCTCCTCCCATGCGTCTGTCCTCTGTCCAGCTTTGGCTTTGTGATGCTAAGCTAATAGGAGCTACGCTAAGCAGCATCCACATTGGCTTATAATGCTCTCCGTCTCATACAAACACACACACACACCAGTGCTAGGCTTCTGTCTCCCTCTCTTTCTCTCTCTCTCTGACTGACTGAGCCCCGCTGTCTCTAGTCTCGCAGGCTTCTACTTGCACCCGCCCACCTCCCCCTCTCTCACTCCCTCTCTCGCTCGCTCCCTTTATTTCACTTGGTTGTTCACCCCTATTCTTTCTTGTCCTCACAGAGCAGATCATATATTATTGTTCTTCTGCCTCCTCTCCCATCACCTCTGTTTTCTTTTCTCTCCCCCCGGATTGCGATGTCCTTACACGCACAAACCCATGTTCTGAACGTTTAACAAGTTCCACACCAGTCATCCTTGACCAACATGTAAAGAGGACAGAAGTCAGGGGAAGAATCTGAAAAGGAAAAGCAGAAGAAGATGGGGACTGCCTGTGAAAAGTGCTGGGCGGGGTGGGGCATGGACAGGAGTGGGGCTAGAGCCATGTGAATTTCAACACAAAAGAATGAGTGCAAAAGTTAAAAAGGGTTCAATTCCAGCAGATGATAGTAAAACACATAGGAATGAGCAACATGTGCAAAGAGCCTCAAAGGAAGCAAATATCACTGTTCACTCAAGATTCAAGATGAAAAATGTCAACAAGACAAAAAACGAGAGTCAAAGTGGTAAACTGGCCCTACCCTGCCATTTTCATTCTCTATGATGAGAAGAGGGGGATGGGAGTGAGGAGATATGAAAGGGTGGTGGGTCAAATGTCACGTGATGTTCCATTCTATACCTCAGATAACCCTTAAATAGAAACTAAAGTGGCAGTCCAATAGTTAAGACTATCCAAGGATGTCAGGAGACCTACCAAATCCACTTGGTGTGTGAGTGTGGTGTTGATGGACTCTGTTGTTCCACAGTGCAATGAGTGGAAGAAACAAAGGAGCAACTCACAGCTGGAAAATATTTAAAGTTACAGTGAACCGTGTTGAGTCAACTCCAGTAGGAGCTCAAAAAACAAAAAGATTAATTGTTAAATCTTTGGACGAAATGTTGCCTCCTCATAAGTTATTCTTTGGCAGTAACTTCTCAAAGCCACAATGTAATTGATGGATGTCCTGCAGAATACTTAGTATGATTTATTTTGGTACAAAACAGTAATAACAGTAACAAATAACTGCCTCAACAGCACTATTTGGCTCTTTTGTGACATCCCATTGTTAGTTCTCAATATCTGCAGTGTCATGGTTTGTCAGCATCTTAATGCACAACTAGGCCTTTACTGAAAGTTATATTATATGTATTAAAAAAGTTATTTATAACTTGAGATATTCATACTTTAAATTTATGAATTATGAGACATCATGTAGCTTCAGACAACGTATACTGGGATGAAAAACTATAGATCAGATATAACCTTCATCTAATCTGACCATGTGTATCATGATATCAGTTGCAAATAGTCAATAGTTATTCATATAGTGTTTAGTTTCAATTTAATAATATTGCCAAGTTGTACATTTTTGTTTGATAAAACTGTGTCAACGGTTAACTGTACCAGTTTCAGACTGATCATCAAATGTAACACAGCATGAGCTGCCATTTCTGCAAATGGATATATTTCATATGTCGAAACAGACTCATATCACACAGAGGCAGAAACAAGCATCCGACTTTAGAAGTACATCCTCTCCTATCGCCATGCCCCCGTCTGATAAGTGTGTGCAACAGTGTCAGTGATTGAGTGTGTGCATACAATTCATGCACCAGAGTGTGTGGGTGGGGCTATGAATCTGGGCGACTTCTCCCATCATTCACTCTGTTTGACAACCTTTCTTTGACTCCTGCTCATGGTGTGTTAGCTACAAAGAAACTTCCCCACCAGCATCAGTTCAACTCCTATTGTTTCCCTCCCGGCATCTGTTTGGTCTACCTGCTGCATGCTGGGAAGCCCCCACAAATCTAACTAAAGCTGCTTTCAGACATAAACTGAACTTCCGAGATTTATGTGGAGGAGGTTTATTTGCGCACGCCAGTTTCTAATGACATTCTCCGCCTGGCCCCCTGGTAGAATGTCAGCAAAAGTCCAGCAGAGCCAATGTGAGAACACAGCAGGAGATCCTCTGCAGGATTCAGTTGGACGTACGGATCCCACAGACTCTTTTTCATTTATGCTTCTCCTACAACTGTACATCGAGAAAACAACTCACCGCCAAACAGTAGGTGGCGCAACTAAAGACGAGCTCAGAGAAGCCTACCTCATTTGTGCGTAGAAGAAGTCCACGTTTGTTTATTTACCTCCACCCGGCTTTCCTCACGCACAATGTACGATGGCAACTTAATGAAATAAAGTGACACCCAGCTGGTCAAAATGCTGATGTCGTTTCTTAGCGCAGCGGTTCCACGGTCTTGTTTCCGAACTGCGTTGCTAATTCCACAGCTTGAAGCTACACGGAGGCACACACAGTCAGCAGGGACTCCCGATACTAACTACTACAAAGTGTTTGCTTCTAACCGGATTAGAAAAACAGTGTCATGATAGCTGTGGAATTAATGTCGTGACAGCGCGTTTTTGAGCTGTTACCACCGCAGTTAGCATGGTGGCTAGCACGCTAGCGTCGTTATGAAAGTTCATTATAACTGTATCTGACCGTACACACATGCCGTTTGTGCTCTAACAAGCCACCGTCAGCCGGACAACTCCGCTGGCTTAACACACTTGTCACATTAATCGTAGAATCGTAGTTGTGTTTGGGTTTATTGTGATATGGGGAAGGTAACAGGAAGTTTGAGGTCCGGAAATGATGTCGTTCGAAATACTGTCGTTAGCGGACCAATCACAGCCAAAGGCTGTCCCTAGGCTCTCCGAAATCATAGGTGCACGAAAAAAGCTCTCTAAGGCGCTCGGAGAGGGCGTTTCTCTGTCCGTTTCAGTCCGTGTCAGTCAAAACAGAGAAGCATATATCAGCCTTGACACTTGACAGATGCAAACATTTAAAAAACAATAACAAAACAAATATCTTTGCATTAAAAAGTGTTGAAAAGTGAAAACACACGTCAGACAGAGTTTGTGTTGATAAGAACCGACGCCAGTGTCGATGTGAAGATTGAGCCAGAAGGTGATCAGCTTAGCTTAGCACAAACACTAAACAGTTTGCCTGATTCTATTCAGAAATAAGTCGTTTTAAACAAATAATATACAATGCAACAATAATTTAACTTTTGGATCATGCAGGCAGAAATGGTCACTGCTACCATTTTTTATCCACATTAGTGCTAGCTCAAAACAAGTGAGCTCAGCTGATACACACTGTGCATACCCACTGATCTTGACTGTGTCCACACATGCAGAAACTGCTCTGGAGCTTCAGCGCTCGTCAGATCCTTTTGTTGACCAAAGTCTGACCAAGTTTTAAGTTCCTAATAAAAAGTGTTTATATTTGATTTCACATGCAACTGTTGTAGTGTTTCAGCACAATTACCACATTAAGTCAATTACAAACATGGATTGATTTCATTAGTCATTTTGTACGTGTAGCCTGCAGCTTATTATTTGTTTGTGTGTCCTACACTCTTGTGGGAAGATTTTCTTCCACTTTTCTGGAATGGATAATTCCCAGTGCACTACAGCTACTGCCAAGTCACGGTGCTAGCCTAGAAAAAAGAGACTAAACACGGAAACATCATCATCATCGTCGTCATGACATCATCAGGAAAGAACTGCAACTGTCAGTCAACTCACAACACCGAGGGCTTTCACAAGAAAATGGTTGTATAGAGTTTTGGAAATTTCAAGAACTGAAACAATAATCAATGACAAACTAAATGTTTGAAATTGTACAGCACTTTTGGATCTGCTACGCAGAATTTTACGATTTACTTTTATGTTACTTCTGGACTGACCAAGGCTAGCTGTTTCCCCCTGCTAACAGCCTTTATGCTAAGCTGAATTAAATGTCTCCTGGCCTCAGCTTCAACTCTAATGCACTGATGTGAAAGTGTTATCAATCGTTTCAACTCACTCTCTGCAAGAAGGCAAAATATTGTTGCTTTTGTCTACTTGTTTTACATGGTAATAATTTAAGGTATGTTTAACCATTAAACAAACCTTTGATAACAGTAATCCAACAGTCTTAGGACATTTTTAGATCTGCAGGGCCGGGTTTACCTAAGAGTTTGCCTTTCAATTACTTTCTCCGCCTGGCCCCCTTGTATAAAGTTGGGAGAATCCAATGTGAGAACACTGAAGTGCCTGGGATTCAGTCTGAGCGAGTGGTGATGTTGTTGACGCTTCTAACAGGTGACAGATGCAAAAATGAAGATAAAACTGACATAAAATAGCGGTGTCCTTCACTTAGAAGACACAGACAAATATGTCTAGAGAGCTTATGGCGATAAGAGACAACACCTGTGACTTTGTGTTGTCAAGAAAACCACGTGATCTCCACAGCTGAGTAAATACTTCACTTCCTGCCTCAGTACCCGGCTGCTGCACCTCTCATCTGAATAATTCAGAGGATTTGTTGCTGTTGTGAACGCATCTGTTAAGAGAACCTCCTGCTGCGTAGTACATGTGGGAAAAACAGACTGCAGGTAAAGTCCGGACCCAATTCTCTGGACTTTTTATGTCTGAAAACGGCTCGAGTCTACATTCACTGTTTTGATACTAACATTGTTTGTAAAGGTGGCCATATATCAGTTGTGAGGTGGAGTCCAGTACAGAGCAGAGCAAACTACGTAATTTGTGCAATACGGCGTAGAACTGGTATGACAGGAAGGACCTGTCATTACAAAGTCATGTCTTGTCATCCCTAATGTAATGCGTGTCAAACTGTTGACACACACACACACACACACAGAGTATCTGCCTGACAGCCTTCACAGTTTCGACTCTCTTGATTCACCACTTTTTGCTTTTCAGGAACGGCGCAGTCATTCTCAAAGTGAGGGTGTTTCTTTTGTTGAGGTGACAAAGTGTGATTGAATCTGTAGATGGTATCTGCAACCTCACCAAACCAACACCAGGCTGCTAACACATCACACTGTAGATGCAATCACACACAGAGACATGCCCATATCAAACCACACAGTTATGTATGGCACAACCACAACTCACATCATGTGTACATATGTTTATGTTAGCTTGACTAGCTAACCACAGCCAGCGTTGATTGGAGATTGTGTGTGTTTTTGCATCCCTCCATCCCCTCTCTCTCTCTCTCTTCCTCCTCTCCACCCATCCCCCCTCCTTTCACCCCACTCCCACACCCAAACTCCACCCCACCCCCATCTCCAGCCCCGAGGCTTCAGCCCCCACCTCCCTCTGAGCTGTCCTCTTAGCCTATATACAGGTTGTCCAATCGTCTCCGCTGCCCGCCCCACGATTCATCACACACTTGCACGTGCACATGAACACAACCCTCTGAAACCTCGCTCATTTGGGAGACGAAGCCCGAGTCGTCAACATCACAACAACCACAGCAGACAATGCTGCAACTTGCCTTAATGCAGGAGAGACCAGAGCTTTCTATTCAGGGCTCACATGCACATAATGCTGAGCTCATAGAGCATAAAGACCAAACAGAAATCCCCCTCCTCTTCTTCGTCTTATTCTTTCTGCTACTGCTCTGAGTGACTGGCAGGAAAAATGTGACTAGAAAGAGAGCGATACAGATGGGATTGGGAGCAGCAGCAGCAGCAGCAGCGAGAGGCAGCGGTGTCATGAGTTGGGGGGGGGGGGGGTCAGGAATGAGAGTGGGAAAGGGAGGTGGAGGGTTGGCGAGGGATAATGGAGATTGGGAATGCTGAACGTGCGGACGGGGGTGACCACAAGGGAAGCTGACGGACGCCTCAGCTGATGGGGGGAGGGTGGAAGAGCTGTGGCTCCAAATTTTTTAACAGGGTTATGGGAACATGAGTGGAGAGACTGAATAAACTGTCTGAAGGAATGGGTTAAAAGTGTTGAATGAGGTATAAAAATGTTACATCTGTTATATTTATATTATAAATCCTTTTATATGCTATATATCCTGATGAACTACTGATGGACATACTGACAATGTATATGTTTTCGTCATTTTTAAACTAGCCAAAAATAAGTTCTACTTTTTTATATGAAAACCATATCTTGGTTATTGGTTTGCAGACATGTTGTAATGTTGGCGTGCATGGCTGGCACAGAGTAACCACACACAGCATGCCAACCCCCAAAACTAGAATCACCAGCCTGCGGTTGTACAGTTCTGGCTCCAATAACCAGTGCAGTTTCAATCTAAACACCTTTTCCCCCAGACTCATACAAGGTCAATTGCCCTTTACTTTGAAATCTAAATCAATTAATTTATCAATCCAAATGACAATTGGTCAAATTGTGAAGAAATTCCCTCAAGACAGACTTTAGGTCATGATAGAGAGTTTTAGTATGACATTGAACCTTGACAACCAAAAGTCTAAGTGAACATTTTTGTCAAATTCCAAAGGATTTTCTCGGGGTGTTCTCTCATGAGTTCATGAGGTAAAAAAGGTTTTGTGTGTTCACCATGACCATGTCCTTGACTTTTGACTTTTAACCACCAAATTCTAATCGATTCATCTTTGAGTCCAACTGAATATTTGTACCAAATTTGGGAAAGAAATTCCCTCTATAGCGTGTTCACAAGACTGGGAAAGACAGACAACCAGAAAACATTATACCTCCGGTCACAGGCTGTCGCCGGTACACAGGAAAACAAACACAGTTGACAGTGATCACATGTAAAGCTCAGTGAGGGATCATGTCCCTATTGCCTCCACTCTGACTCCTATTTGTTGTTTGGGGCCCCAGTGTGAAGCAGGCCTGAGTTTGTATTAGAGAAGCCACTTGGTGCCCATTGAAATAAAGGTAGAAACATGTTGCATCGTATTACAGACAACACATGGCATCTAAAGAGTCTCTAGGCTAGCACCGTGACTTGGCAGTAGCTGTAGTGCACTGGGAATTATCCATTCCAGAAAAGTGGAAGAAAATCTTCCCACAAGAGTGTAGGACACACAAACAAATAATAAGCTGCAGGCTACACGTACAAAATGACTAATGAAATCAATCCATGTTTGTAATTGACTTAATGTGGTAATTGTGCTGAAACACTACAACAGTTGCATGTGAAATCAAATATAAACACTTTTTATTAGGAACTTAAAACTTGGTCAGACTTTGGTCAACAAAAGGATCTGACGAGCGCTGAAGCTCCAGAGCAGTTTCTGCATGTGTGGACACAGTCAAGATCAGTGGGTATGCACAGTGTGTATCAGCTGAGCTCACTTGTTTTGAGCTAGCACTAATGTGGATAAAAAAAAGTGTGCAGAAATGGTAGCAGTGACCATTTCTGCCTGCATGTAGAGGCGGGAGGGGCTCCAGCTTCCACGGACACACTTCTCCATCTGTTTCTCCACCTGCTGGCAGTGCATTAATCACACCTTCACCTACTCCTACACATGGGCAGTAGATTGAACAGCCCTCGGACATATGTCAACATGAACACACACTTAAAATCACAGGCCAGAGCAGTCCAATCTATCTCACTTAGAGTAAAAGATTGTTGCTTTCAACAAAACTGCTGTCTTAAGTCTTGTATTGTTCTGTGAGTGTGAAGGGCATTAGAGAATATGTATGCATTGACAGGGCCCACTTTAACATAACCTCACATTAAGGTGAAAAAATTAAGATGTGGCTAAGGATTTATAAATTTTATGAGCCAACGAGTCCCACACTTCTGTACAAGTGCACGACAACAAAACTTTACAGTCCTATAAAACATATGGCCTAGGGAACACCTTCATGCTTTGTTTACTGCAAACACCAAGACTTTTTTACTGGTGTCCATTTGACCACTGAGTGATTAAAATGGCCATTATGGTCAGACCCCCATCCTCCAACAGTGTCTGGCTGACATATGGCACTGGAGGTAATGCAGATAAAGTCCCTTAAACAAGCCTCTGTAATACAGAGAGTAATTTGCGTGAGAGGGCCATGAATAAACTAATTGAAAAACAAACGGATGAGAA
Organism: Limanda limanda; assembly: GCF_963576545.1. Classification (NCBI taxonomy): domain Eukaryota; kingdom Metazoa; phylum Chordata; class Actinopteri; order Pleuronectiformes; family Pleuronectidae; genus Limanda; species Limanda limanda. The sequence goes on from NC_083639.1 coordinate 15,905,402, forward strand.
CTATTAAGGGAAAAGCATGGGTTTGGGGAAATAAGAGAAGCTTTCAAGTCCAAAATAACTGCAAAAAAATCCAATAGGCTAAGTCTTTGGAAAATATATTGTGATGGTGGAAGTGAGAAGTAATTACCAAGAAAAAAGTTGTTTCAGGTTTTGATGAGGTCTGAATATTCCAAAATGAATTTGGAACAGTAGTCCATTCAATTTGCAATAGAAAAAAAAGCAGGAAATATGTGGCTGCAAAACTGATGCAATTATTCACTAACTTGATCAAAAGATAATTAATAAGTAACTTTTTTAATTTAATGGATATTCTTATATTATATTTAACAAACAATCTTTTAATAAACTGAACAAAATTCAATCTTAAATTCTTACTCCAGTGTTAAACAACAATGAGCCTGACTGTGATCTGTGTAGTTGATTGCATGCAGCATGTGATACTAATCTTACAGTCATTGTAGGTGTTTATCTGCTTCCCAACAGAGGGAGCAGCACTTTTATCTGATGTATCACTCTGTTATTATGGTGCTAATGCTACATTTCAATGTCTCTAGCAACGATGCCGTCTTCGAGGGTTGTTTTTCACAGCGGGGAAGTATAAAACGCTTCACATGTCTACTTAAGTTTTTGAGCAGCAGCAGCTACAGAGGGAGATATCCAGCGTCAGAAAACAAATGTGCCTTTAGATCTTTGCTGTACGACAGTCAGAGGGAAAAGAGTCAAAGACTCAAGCCTCTATTCCTGGATTATGAGATACCATTTGAGATGAGATACCAGTTAGTGATAGAGGATGAGGGACTAGGATGAAGTCACAACGTCTATAATTACTGGTGCTATTGATCCTGCGGCCATGAGATACTAAGAGCCTCTTCACTGTGGAGTCACAACAAGATGTTTTCTCTAACTGATCGAAGGATATTAGTAAATTAGCTGGATGAGTTTACATTAACTTGCTACTTGTAAGCAGCTTGGGAGTCAGGTGAGAAAGTGTCGCGACTGAATGAATCGTTTGCAGCTCTGCAATGAAGATAGGTTTGCTCAATTCAAAAAAGGTTATTAATCATTATGTGGTGATCAGTGTAGATATCAGACATCAGCTGAGAAGGGGCCCTTTAAATGTGGCCCAGGATGCATTTGCGTTCACACAGTGAAAAGATTGTGGTCACATGCGTCCCACCTCAGAATGTAGCTTGAGTGAGTGGATCTCAGAACGTATTCAGGATGCATTTGGGTGCTTCCAGTCCTGCACTTAGCACTGACCACTTGCAATTGGATCACTCAGGACAGATGTTAACGCCACATCTGAGCAGGGTGATAGACTTCTGGGTTACAGCAAGTTCTACGTGTTTTAATTCAAATAAACAAAGTGTCAAAAGCAATCAATAGGATTTGGAAGAAAAAAATGAGGCCAGAGCATAAACACAAGCGTACCAGGAGACACAGGGAATAACAAAGGTAAAGACAGAACAAGCTGAAAGAAGTTCAAGGACTCACAAGGCACGGCGTGACGGTAGAGGTTGTCTCGGATGGTCTGCTGCAGCTCGTGGTCAGCCGAGGACTTCTGGAAGCGCAGGCTCAGATAATGCTTCAGGTCCTTGTTAAGCTTGTTTCCTGTCATTGGGGAAACAAACAGGAAAACATGTGATAACTGAATCAAAACAGCTGAAGCAAACACACACAAGGCTAGCATCAACACTGTTATAATTCATAGTCAAGTGTCAAACAGCCCCACATCTCGGCTCCCACAGAAAGAAATACTCAAGTTTACCCTGCTACCACAGCAAAGCTGGCTGCTGAGTGCATGGTCGTGAATTGTGCACTTGCCATTGTAACTCTACTGGGGCTACTGGCTGCAGACTCTCTCCCAGCAACCAGCCAAGGCTCGCAAAACTTAAGACTGCTATAGCGCTACAGCTAGCACCGCAAATCAGCCCCCCCACTGCTACGCCATCTGGACCTCAGACACACATTAGGCTACTGAGGGGCAGCTCGGCTTGAAAGTGTCCGAATGTGTGTGTGTGCTTGTGTCTGAATGTGTGTGTCTGTGCTGCCACTACAGTGAGTGTCCACGTTACAGGCATGTGAAAACACAAAACGACAACGACATGACGAGTAACAGAGCAGAGATGTGAAACGCATCCTGTCTGCTTCAACACAAAAGGAAAAAAATAGATAATTTACCTAATGAATATGACAATGTCTTGATCCAAATTCAACATCATCACTGCTGCGGGCAACAACAAACATCTTATGACGTTCTGTATTAGTACACGTCCCATTATTTACTATACAAATGATTTATCTGCCGTCTTTGCTTGGCTGCTGAGATCAGTTTTGGTTGTCTTGGGCAAACAACCAGTCATAAAAGGCCCTGGATCCTGTTTCCATGGAAACTATGTGTATGTGTGTGTGCGTGCGTGCATCTGTATGTGTGCGTCTATGTGTGCGTGTGTGTGTGTGTATATGTGTGTGTGTGTGTGTGTGTGTGTGTGTGAAATAAGATGATTGAGATTGCTAGCGTAGTACAGAAGAGCAGTCTGTACAGTTGGCAGAATAATTGTAGGTTTATATGATAAAAACACAATTGTAGCACAACTGGCACATCCCACAGACATGATACAAATTAGTCTTTTTTTTGTGACCCACATCTCTATCTGTCATTCATATAAAAATGCATGAGAAGATTGTGGAAAACTAAAACCGAATTATGGTCACATTAGGGGGTGGGAAGCTGTTGGGCTTACCATAACGTGTTTAATATAAAACCCAGGAATAAATGCAAGAAAAACAATATTGCTTTAAATTCAGGATTTAAGATAAGTATAATGCTCTAATTTGGTTCCTTTACAAAAATTAGGATTCATTACATCTTTTGTGAATCCAGGCTCTTGAAGTAGCAGGGGATTAATTACACTCTTTGATAAAGAATATACGATGAACCACAATAGGCCTCATACTGATGTGACCGTTTAGTACAGTCTGTTTAAGAAAGGTTGAGTCTTCGCCCTGTTGCCTGACCTCTCCCTGAGACGAGACGCTGCTCCTGGCCCCGTCCCGTCCAGACACATCACTGTGTTGTAATCCTCACAACAGGTCACGAGCCAACGCTCTGGCCAACAGTGAGCCCCCGATGTGCTGTGTACACACATCAATTACTGGAGAGCAACGGGTATACCTCACAAGCAGACCTCCAACTAACCCTCTGACCCTGTGAGATTTAGGGGTTTAGGACATTAGCACCACTTCAAGCTTGTTTTCTGAAACTGTAAAGGTGACCTGAAGTACAGTCTGAAAATTGGACCCTATGCCCACAACTGACATAGACAAGTTGGCACCAAAGGCTGACATTAAAACGCACTTTGACACAATAGAAAGGAGTTCAGCCAATGTGCGTTTCATTGAATTGAGTCTGTCTTTACGCAACTTTATGCAACTCATAACAAAAACAAGTAAATGCGGAAGACCACAACACTGCACTGAGGTGTCGGCTGGAACCAAAGTATGCATGAACTCTAGGAGTTAACACATTTTGTGGCAAACCAGAGTAATGTGTTCTTTCTGGTGTGAGGTCAAATACCATTCCACCACATTTCCTTTCTCTTTTCCTGTTCCAGCCCATGACTTAAAACACCATCAGACTCCTTTGAATCCACTCTCATTAGGTGTGTGGATTTCTGTGTTTTGGTTGGCTGCAAATCAAGTCTAGATTTGTCCAAACACAGCACAACTATAGTTGACTATGTTATCCTTAAATTTCACATTCTGCAAAAGCCAAACCATGAATCTAATTCACAAAAATGCAAAAAAGGTCAACTCTCACCTCCATTTAAGCCTTTAAGGCATTTAGTCAGCCCATTTAAGCCAATGGTGACTATGTTAACACCATTAGTCCTTTAACTGCTACTTTGTTGCCTTGATCTGTTTTGGTACTGTGTAGAGAATGATTAAACATGCTAGCTGTGACGGCAAACAAAGGAGACAAAGCTAAAGTGTAGTATAGTATGATTTTTAAAGCAAAGTTCCGACATTTGACCAAGTTTGCACACGTTTAATTGACCAATCACTCATTTCAATTTGATTCATATTCAACCAATCACAGAGGCATGCAGCCAGCAGGACTGGGCTGAGAGAACATTTGGCCCAGCAGCCACACACCCAAATCCCTCTGCAAACACATAATTAGAAAAGACATATCCTTCAAACACAGCCCACCTGTTATAGATTTTCCATAAGCCCCCTAAACCAAGCAGGATTTTTGGGAAGGAGACATGCAGTCCATGGCAGAAGGAAAGTGGGGTTGAAGGGGTTTATGCACGAGAGAGAGAAGCACAGAGAGAACATCAGAGTTACCCTGACAAAACATCAAAATAATTTTAGACACAGCACAAATGTAAAAACGCCCCACTACTTTTCCCGGCATCTCCCATTGAGCACGACCCGGCACCCCTGAGTTCTGATCAGCCAGCCAAGGACCTGCTCAGACATGCAGAGCCAGAAATGGCACCAGCCAGACCCTCCGCTGGCAGCTGACATCTGTATTCACAGCACGGGAAAAAAAAAAAAAAAAAACTTCACTGAAACTCGATCCCGCTGCGACTTTGGTTCTATACGATTCCTTCACGCTCCACATGAGCAGCGTCATTACGTAGTGTAGAGCCCTGGTTATTTGCTTGATACGCAAATGCTTTAGCTATGTTTACGCTACATGATTGTGTCTGTATGACCTCACTGTTGCTCCTGAAAGTAATCATAGCTGTGTGTATGGTTGAAAGCTGGGGCTGTAGATTCGAGACTTCAAAATTCAAACTAACATTCGCCTCATTAGTTTGACTGGAGGAGGCACTGTAATTTGAACATACTATTAAACATACTTTAGGTTTGCTTTTAGAGGAGCCTTCACAAGTTACCTTTCCTATCTTATATGCAGAATGTACATGTTCACTACAGGCAGATATGTCACAAAAGTTTTCCCATCCATCTCTCAAATACTTTAGTACGGACGGAAATATCTATCGGATAGACTCCCATGTCATTTGGTGTGACCATGGTCTGCAGAAAATGGATCCTGCTGACGTTGGTGATCCCCTGAACATTCCTCTCTGCAACCAGGAAGTTGACGTTTTGGATGGAATAAAATAACTCAAAATATTGTAAATATGGGACAGGAATTAATGCCCCACTGGACTTGAGTCCTGTTGACTCTGACGACCAGTTACTGGGCCAATAAAAATCAGTATAAGAGACATATTGTTGGTGTTTATGTTTGGTGATATGCATTTATATGAACACTTTTATCTTAGATAATAATCAATGGAAAAAAGTTATGCATTTTATATTTTACATTTAAAATCTTTTCTCTTTTTTAAATTCAAGTTTTTGTTTGATGATGACATCTAAGGAATCATTGACAATTTCTTAAATATGTATGTAAGCATATATCAGTATATTTTTTACTCTTCAATATCGACATGCCCCCCCCCCCCAAAATAAAATTCCATATCTTACTCCAATGATCACCTGCTGTTTTATTCTATTAACAACAGCAAGTCAAAGGTTTCAATTATCTACTGAATAAATGGATGGATATAGGCTAAATATTTGGCATTGAAATTCTGGGGATGCATTTCACTTACTTTGATGACCATCTGAAATTCCTTATAGAAAAATATTGTACATTTTTGATTCCCAAAGATATGAACAGGACATTTTGTGATGATTTGTAATCGCTCTGTTGATCCCTGGACAATTTTTCTACCACCATTGTCAAGTCCAAATTTGCCTTTGTCAAATAGTTACGGCATTTCATGTGTAATGGTAGCAAATGCTAAAACAAAAAAGATGTAATCAGTGTGCCGCTAAAAATCGGTATGCTAGCATTGTCATTATAAACATTCTAACATGCCGTTGTTGGATATTTATGTGACGTGCACAGATTTGTACTGCAGGTAACACTGTTAATAATTACAATGTATTGCATGCCTAGGAATAATTGTAAGATATACTCTAATTTCAATCAGCAAACTGGACAATAGCAGCTACAATTACCGTCTTAACACAAAGCAACAGCCTAAGTAAGAAAGCAGTAAATATGCTAGTGTGCCAGCCTGTTTCCCACTAAGCCAAGTCAGATTTGGCAGAGTCACCATGTCTGGCTGGAAACTGACTGTATTATCAATGTAGAAAACTCAAGAAGTCTGGCATGCAAGGAAACAATAACCTTTTATTGTCATCTCTTCAATAGTCTTTTTAACATCAAGGGAAAGATTTCCAGGCAGGAGCTATGATTAGAACTATAGCCTTCTTCAGTGGGCTGTTTATTGTTAAATTTAGTTTCTCCAAAGTGGGACATAGTAAAGAAAGTAGGCTTTAAAGTCAAATGTATTTCTGCCATTCAAATATAACCCACTTGCAGTTAAATTTAGCCACGAGACACACGGGTTGTTCAAAGTCACGTCTTAAGTAATCAACTCTTAAGTGAGCAGTACATGCATGGCTCTAGTTAATCAGATAATAAGGGCTAATCACCAGCTAATTGATTTACGCATCAGCAGCAGCAACATACAGTTAACGTTCTCATCACCACTTAACCATATGTCATAATGATTAGAGGATGATCACAGGAGGCAGAGAGAGAGAAAGAGAGAGATCTGACCCCTGACAAGTGATTAGAGGTCGGATTTTCCAAGTTCAGGTTCACTGCAGGTGATTCCGTAGAAAATGTAGGTGGGGAAATTCTCCTTATGTAAGATTGATAGACTGATCCCAGTAGGAATTCAAGTGAGGAAGTAGAAAAAAAACAACTGTGGTCATTTTAAGTAGTAGTCCATTCTGTCATGTTCATGTAGCAGGTAGTGTGTGTGTGGTGTGTGTATGTGTAGTTGTATGTGTACATATATATGCATTTATGTATGTATTTATGTATGTATGTGTGTGTGTGTGTGTGTGTGTGCTTGTATGTGTACATGTACATGTCTGTGTGTGTGTGTGGTTGGAACATCTCACTTCTCTGAGCTCAACACTACCCCCTATGTTCATTTATTTGATGTGGCTTGCATCACAGCAATGGCCAGACTCTGTATCCATAGCAACAGCTGCTAGATGAGTACTGGCTGTGGTGAAGGTGTTGATGGCTGTAGCCAGGCATAGTCTGCTGCCCCCCTCTGGACTAGTGGGGTATTACAAAAACAAAGTAAAGCCCTTGCTGACAATGAGCAATCCAATACAATGGATTTTGAGACTGTAATCTATACAATTTTTTATACACTTTTACAAAAATGGACAAAAAAACTAACTAAAATATCACAGAGACAGATAACAAAACGCTAGTTTTTAATACAGTGGTTCTCAAACTGTGGGGAAATAGAGCCAGTGCATGGGTGTGGTCGACCAGGGAAGGGGAAAATGTGCTCTGTGCTGAACTTTATTCCACTACAATTAAACTTGCATCTTTTTTTATTTTGCTCCACCTATCACTGTTAATGTTAGTGTTAAAAAACTGTGGCGTGGGGTAGTGTTTATTTTTTCCAGCTTGTAAAGGGAGAAATGCCAGATAAAGTTTTAGAGCCATATAATAGAGAAATATGAGGAACTTACAAGTTACGCAAAGTAACATACAGAGGTTTGTGTGAAACATTTAAACATTTTAGCCTTCTAATGTCTGAGATGGAGACAAGTCAATAGTTTCTCCAGTAATCAGGTTTATAATGGTGTCTCTATACTGTGGCTTGTGAGGGAGAATAACCGATAGTAATGATATTTGTATGAAGCTGTAAAGTGGATTCTGCAGTTCTCAGACACAAATTTTTGCCAATACTCATGTGAATAAATGCATTTTCTCGTGGCTTTTCTTGTGGCTGGGACAAGCAGCCTTCCAATCAATGCTTGTATGAGGTAGCGAAAATCTGAATTGATGAGGAAATGCAATCAGACACTAAAATAATGAAACTGGATATGACTTTTACAGCATGAGCCTAAACCTTATTCTTTCTACTAAAATACTTCTAGACCTACTTTGAACCACAACATCCCCTAATCATATTATAAACCGAAAATTATCAAATAGGAAATGGAGCTTTTTGTGAAATTGCTTCAGAAGCTGCTTCAGAAATAACGGTCCATGAAAATATAAATAACATATTCAGGAGTATTCTCACCGTCTTTGCTGTTGAACGACATGTTACTTTAAATTCCCCTGAGCTGATGATATTCAAGTATTGAATTAAGCACATGTGCAATGGTAATAATCACTATGGGTACATATGTATGGGGGAAAGACGCAGAAAACAAACTGTTAAAGTCAAGCCAGCACAGCTCTGAAAAAAAAAGATATTCTTATCATTTGACATCTGAGTCAAGACAGAAAAACACCAGATGCAATGCAGTCAAGATTAAATCTATGACAGGTTTTCTGTCTATATGGTTGTGTGTTTTGGAGCTGCTGGCCTGTTTACTATGGTCCAGATTGCTTTCATTGATCGTCGCCGTGCACGAGGGGAAAAAGAGAATCCTGAGAGGATTCATTTCAGCACGTTGGGCAGCAAAACGAGCTGAGGCAGAGGTGTCGATTACCCTGCTGCAATCCAACAGTGGATTGAGAGGAGCACATCCATGTGACTTTTTATGGGACCATATGTGTGTGCACTGTTTATGTCCTTGTGTGTGTGTGACCACATACATTTCCCTGAGCACTTGTCTAATTTGACAAACATCAGCACGTGTTGGCCAAGGACTCAAATATAAACAATAATACAGTGCCTGCCTCGTGATTTATGTGGGTGCTCAACACACTATACTACACTACGTTATTAATATTCCTGTGATGATACCTGTGAGTACGAGCCTCTACGATTGAAGCCCCCTCCTGAGAGGCTGGTGAATGAGAGGATCCATCATCCACTGACACACAGGAGGGCTTTGCATTTACTCCCAACAAGTATTAAGCACAGCAGATGTGACTTTTAATGATAATACTTTAAAAGTCTACTGAATGTCAGAGACAAAAGGAATGAACAAACCACCATTAATTCCTTACAAATCAATAAATTAGAGCTTTCCTCAATGCAAACTTGCGCTTAGGCCGGGATTTGCCCTGCTAATGATGTGATTATTTACTGACTGAGGCATAAGCCGGTGGGACTCAAGTATTTTCATAGTAATGACCTCTCCATCATTGCCTCTTGTCATTGACAGGAGGCATTTCTGAACCAATGGGAGTATTAGTTTAATGTGACAGGCCAGCTGATTGGCTTCCCTCCCCACTAATAGGGCAGATCAGCACGTTAATACAAAGGCTGAGAACAGGGGCACAAGATTGTCAGGAAGATAGAATGAGAGAAAGATCAACCGAAAAGTGGAGGGGGTGGCAATAGATTTTTTAAAAAGGGTCAAAGGCTCATATGACCAGAAAGTGATGTGTTTACAGTCTGAGAGAGTTGTGACGGCAGTGTGTGGGGGGGTGTATTTACAGGGAAGACATTCTGACACTGATAAGACGATCCTGGGATTCTTCAGGCTTGAACGTTCACACACTTTGGTTCAAAAACCAAAGCTGGTTTCTTGTTGAAAAAACAGCTAAAGTGTGTGTTGACCATGACACAACAAAAAAAACCTCTGTCTTTCACACGAAGTCTATCATAAACAGCAAAGCAGCATTTCTTTGTAAATCTGAGAATAAAATAAGACATTTTCTACTTTTCAATGACAGAATAAGTAGTTAATAATTTAAACAATAGGTTATGAAAACAGCAAAGGAGATAGTTGTTAATCATATATCAAATGTATCAAATGAACATGAAAGAGCAAGAACACATACAGCCGTGGCCAAAAGTTTTGAGAATGACACAAGTATTGGTTTTCACAAAGTGTGTTGCTTCAGTGTTTTCAGATCTTTTTATCAGATGTTACTATGGTATACTGAAGTATAATTACAAGTGTCAAAGGATTTTATGGACAATTACATTAAGTTTATGCAAAGAGTCAATATTTGCAGTGTTGACCCTTCTTTTTCAAGACCTCTGCAATTCACCCTGGTATGTTGTCAATTAACTTCTGGGCCACATCCTGACTGATGGTAGCTCATTCTTGCATAATCAATGCTTGGACTTTGTCAGATTTTGTGGGTTTTTGTTTGTCCACCCGCCTCTTGAAGATTGACCACAAATTCTCAATGGGATTAAGGTCTGGGGAGTTTCCTAGCCATGGACCCAAAATTTTGATGTTTTTTTCCCCGAGCCACTTAGTTATCACTTTCGCTTGATGGCAAGGTGCTCCTTCATGCTGGAAAAGGAATTGTTCCTCACCAAACTGTTCTTGGATGGTTGGGAGAAGTGGCTCTCGGAGGATGTTTTGGTACCATTCTTTATTCATGGCTGTGTTCTTTGGCAAAATTGTTAGTGAGCCCACTCCCTTGGCTGAGAAGCAACACCACACATTAATGTTCTCAGGTTGCTTTACTGTTGGCACGGCACAGAACTGATGGTAGCGCTCACCTTTTCTTCTCCAGACAAGCTTTTTTCCAGATGCCCTAAACAATCGGTAAGGGGATTCATCAGAAAAAATGACTTTACCCCAGTCCTCAGCAGTCCAATCCCTGTACCTTTGACAGAATATCAGTCTGTCCCTGATGTTTTTCCTGAAGATAAATGGATTCTTTGCTGCCCTTCTTGACACCAGGCCATCATCCAAAAGTCTTCGTCTCACTGTGCGTGCAGATGCACTCACAACTGCCTGCTGCCATTCCTGACCAACCTCTGCACTAGTGGTGCCCCAGTCCTGCAGTTAAATTAACTTTAGGAGATGGTCCTGGCCCTTGCTGGACTTCCTTGGGCGCCCTGAAGCCTTTTTTACAATAATTGAACCTCTCTCCTTGAAGTTCTTGATGATCCGATAAATGGTAAATTCAGGTGCAATCTTACTGGCAGCAATATCCTGGCCTCTGAAGCCCTTTTTGTGCAAAGCAATGATGACTGCACGTGTTTCCTTGCAGGTAACCATGGTTAACAGAGGAAGAACACTGACTTCAAGCACCACCCTCCTTTTAAAGCTTCCAGTCTGCTATTCTGTCTAAATCAGCATGACAGAGTGATCTCCAGACTTGTCCCCATCAACACTCTCACCTGTGTTAACAAGAGAATCACTGACATGATGTCAGCTGGTTCTTTTGTGGCAGGGCTGAAATGCAGTGGAAGTTTTTTGGGGATTAAGTTCATTTTCGTGGCAAAGAGGGACTTTGCAATAAATTGCAATTCATCTGATCACTCTTCATAACATTATTGAGTATATGCAAATTGCCATTATAAAAACTGAGGCAGCAGAATTTGTGAAAATGTATATTTGTGTCATTCTCAAAACTTTTGGCCACAGCTGTACACACAAATGAAATGCTACTGATCTATTGCATATTCACATACGCAACAGTAAGTTGTTTTATACTAATAGTAAAAGTGCTATAACAGCAATTTACATAGATCAAGGGGAATATCAGTGGATCCCACATTTTTTTAACTTTCACTTGACCCACCAGACCAAGCTAATATTCTTTCAAACTATGCTTTTGAAGTAGACCTTTAGTCAAAACCTTAAAGGCTAAGGTATTAGCGGGCAATCTGACAATTTTAAATCAATCTTGGACACACAACAAAATTAGCCGTCCGCAAAGAAAATCTAAAGAGTGACAATTCAAACATATGGCAGAGCTGAGGATCCAGTTTATTAGGCCTCGATGCAGTGGTGAGATGTATTACCATAATATCTTGGCCTGTCTCCACCCATATTCCATTTCACAGCAAGACAAATGGGCGACTGCTGGGGTGTAATCAGAGGCAGTGTGCTAAGTCACCCCAGGCCCACAGTGGGGGAGCCCCGCACTGACAGACCCACCACTGGTCCCGGGTGGGGAGGACAGCAGAGGGCAGAGGGGGAGGTGTCACATAAACAACAGGGGGAAAGATGGAGAAATAAAAGCCAGCGGAGATGGAAAGAAAGCGAGGGGGTGTAAACAAAGAGGAAAAGCAGGAAAACACAGTGATAAATAAAGATAAATGAAGAAGGTAAATCAGAGAACAGCGTGGAACATGGAGGTGTGTTCATGCTCTAGACTAGACAGACCCAGAGTGAGGCATCTTCTTCCTCCTTCCTGTCTGACAACTGTACACCTCACGTTTTCATCACATATTTCCTGGATTCTAATTGGCCACAGGGGTGAAGATAGTTATTCTCCGTGATCAAGTAGTGTCTGCCACAGTCCACCTCACCTCAGGGCCCAGGACAAGCTCATTAACTCTGCCACCAGGGGGCGTATGTCGCTCAGGATCATTAAGTGAGAGGGGACAGCACATGACTTGTACTGTGTTTACAGTGTGCCCATGCTGATGAATTTTCTGATCTCATGTAGATTCTCCACAGATACATTACTTCAGTCTTTGGAGCTGATCTGTACATCTTCACATAGAAAAGGGAACTTAATCATAAAGTGTTTTTGTTCAGGGGAGAAAATGTGACCGTACAGGTTCTGTCACATATAGTCCAATGCTCCATCTTCACACAGCTAGCATTAAGTCCAAGCTGAGATCGTGACATCAGGGTTATATCCTCAACATCTTTAAAGTTCCTTCCAGAGCCACAGAAGCAGAGGTGGAAACTCACAGAGTACAAATACTTCGTAACTGTACTTCAGTAGATTTTTCAGGTATCTGTACGACGACTTTTTCCTTTTACGTCCTATATTTGAACACAAATATCTGTACCTTCTACTCTACACAATTTCAAAACAGGCTTGTTACTTTTCCTTATAATGCATTGGGAAGATATGTGTTATTGCTTATTTTGCATCATCGAGCACTGCCTTCCCAAAATCAAGCTAAATATACAATAACACAGGAAAGACAATTCCTTGTTGTATATCAGTGCATATCATTCACAACATGCATGGCACATTGTATTAAGACAAAACAGGCAAGAGAGGGAGACTCAGCCACAGAGAAGAGGTGCAGCTACCATGACGGATATAAAATGACATAAGTCTAAATTGGTCATGAATAAATAATGAAATACATAAGTAATATTCATTTTCTTAATCCCCAAAAAATCTAAAAAGAAATATGATATACACAAACACCCTTTTCATCGCAAAATTGTATTTACTTATACTTCATCTTCCTCATTCTTTCTTTCCTACGTGACAAGGAGTTAGAAGATGGAAAAAGTTGAAGAATTTGCCAAAATCACAGATAACATCACAGACGACGTAGAGCAACATTCAAAACATTGCACATATTTTCTCTTGGACTATTTTTCATGATCTCAAATCTTTCCTTACTTTAACCTTTGTTTTTATTTTTTCTTTAAATATTCTACTTGAACTGAAAGCGATTTAACTTAAATAATCTTTAAACTATGTTAATAAGACATGAGACCAAGATTTTTTACTTATTTTCTGTGAGTACATTGTACAGCCTCTACTTTTACTTGAGTAAAGAGTTTGAATCAATATTTATACTTTTACTTGACATTTTTAACACAAGTATCTGTACTTTTACTCGAGTAAAGAATGTTTACTTAAGCCACCTCTGCACAGATAACATTGTTTCACTTTCTTCAAAGACTCACCGAACTTCCTGTTTTACGAACTAAGAGATTAATTGTCCTCTCAGAATATAAGTAATTGTACATAGCTCCAGTATCTATCCAGCTAATCAGATAATTGTTGTTTGGAAACTGCTGTGAGACACATTTTATAATATCTCTAATGCATTATATTTGTTATGAGTTTACTTGATGAAAATTCATCTAAGCTCTAAAATGTGCCTAATGTCACTTGTGCTTGTTCAGCACTGCCTCTCTCCACAGCTGGCGACTTTGCATTCCAGTATTTTCCACCTTTTTTGCTGTCCTCTCATTTTCTTGCCAAGTTCTGCAGACTCCTTCTCTTTCTCTTACTCTCATCCTTTTCTTGTTGCCTACTTCCCCTCTTATGTAACTCCCTACTTAGCCTACTTTTCTAACCTTACATCCTTGTTTCCTTCTCTCAGCCAGACTGTCTGGAGCAGTCAGCATCCACCTCTAGTCATCTTCAATTCATCCAACTACACGAGCAATACTCCAGCTCCATCATGTGTCAAGAGGGCACGACTGACCCACTTTCCCCCCGACCCCGTCACCCTGTCACTCGCTGACTCAAGACGCGCTCAAGATGTGTGCGAGTGCACAAATACAGGCGTGCAGACGCGCTCATGCAGATGAATACGTTGGGCAACGCATGCATACAAAAGGGACACTCAAACAACATCTGCTAACAGGTCTAATTTTAGAAACAGAATGGGAACACACACACACACACAGACAGACAAATGCACACACACATATGAACACAGGAGATGAACAAAAATAGAAATGGAGGTAAGGAAAACACTGAAACGTGCATCTCTTCCATGCGTCTAAAAAAACTAACCGAATACTAACAAAAAATGTGCAACTGTGTGTGATCGTTGACCATAAACTCTGTGTCAATTTTATATAGAAACACACAATTCAAATATAGACACACACACTTTACAAAAGCTGTGTGTGTTGCAGTGGTGTGGGCTAATGGGGCAGCAGTCACCGATGGTTACATCTACAGTCGTTTCTGGGTCAGCATCAGGCAACACTCATCCAGCACTGCAGCCCTTAACAGCTGACTCCAGGCCAGACATGGCACACACAGACACACACACATAGACACACCAGATGCGTATGAATGGTATTAACATTTACTGAAATCTCAACCGAACACACGATTTTATTATTTATCAAATATAAATTGTAACTGCAAATCTAAAAAGATTGAATGATGAATACATTTATTAAAATGAGAAACTATTGGTTTAATCCCAAATGAAAAACCCATCTCATCTCAACACAGGGAGATGGATTTGACCTATGAAGTTTCAGGCACATAGACATCCACAAGCCATATTGCAGGCGAACACACACACACTTGCACACTCATAAACACACGCTTGATTGTCTACACGAAAACGATCTCATGCATCAATTACTTCACGTTGTAATTTACTTTTATGCCTCACAAGTACCTGTGTCCAGATGAGGTTGTACTGCCTGTGTGTGTGAATGTCCACTGCTCGTAAACAGGAAGCACACACATATTCAAATATGGTCTCTCGTTACCCAGAGTAGCCTAGCAGCATAGCACGATGAGCAACATGAAGCCCAGTGAACCATGGGAAGAGCGTTGTTTGTGTTAGAGGGCGATAATTATGTGTGTAACTGGGTTGTTCAGTTTGCTCTGATGAAGTTGTGACATGCAAACACGCACGCACACACACACACACACACACAGTATTACGAGAGAGGCTCAGGCTGGAGTGGGGCCCGTGTCCGAGGAACCGGCCGCCAGTTCACAGTCTTAATCCACGCGGTGGTGACGACACTCTGACAGACAGACACACCTCCCTCTTCGCTCAGACTGTGACACAGCATCCCAGAGCAGTGCTTCTTAAGAAAGCAAAGCAAACAGCTGCTGTGTTCAGTGTGTGACTGACACTGACCAACACTGAAGCATTACATATCTAGAATTCAAATGTGGAAGACCTGTTTGCTTCTTCATTCAAATCCACTTTACTTTGCAATGTAATTGTAGGATTCTTCGAGAAAGAGAGAGAGAGAGAGAGAGAGAGAGAGAGAGAGAGAGAGAGAGAGCGAGAGAGCGAGAGAGAGAGAGAGAGAAAAAGACAGAAAGACACACAGACAGAAAGACACACAGACAGACAGGGGATCAGCTGGCTGGGAGGCAGCAGCCAGTAATCACTGTCAGCAGCTTACTCTTTACTGATCATGTGCCTGAAAGTAGGAAAAGTCCACAAACAAGTGGCTGAGACACCAGGTCTTATATCTATTGTTACGGACAAACCCCCCCCCCCCCCCCCGCACACGCACACACACACACACACACACACACACACACACACACACACGCAGATAAAAAAGTGAAGTGCTCCATCCTTCACTGTGATAACTACCACTCAACTGAACAAAGAGATAAACACACAGTGAATAAAGGATTCTCATCACATGACAACTGAAACAATCCTCTGTGATGAAATGTCTATTAGATTTTTGGTTTGTTTGAGCGTCTGTTTGTGTGTGTGTGTGTGTGTGTGTGTGTCTGTTTGTGTGTACCGTGTACTGTGAACCAGCTCCATGACTGGGAGGGCTGTCTGTACTGCACAACTTGTGAAGACCATTGTATATTACTGTGACAATAATACTGCTTTTCGTCTAGTGTCTACTTCTGAGATCTGTTGGTGCAGTTTGGGCCCAGGGACAATAAGTGACAATCTGAAAAGGATAACTGCAGAGAGAGATGTGGAGGGAGGGAAGTGCTTAAAAGGAGGCAGAGGAAAACAAAGATAAAATGACCATTAAATAAGGGAGGGACGAGCAAAAAGTAAAAGAGGAAAGGGAAAAGGAGGGAGGAGGGCATGGAGGTCTGGCAGGGCGCCAGGGCAGGGAGTGTGCCACAGATGTGCCCCCACCACCCCGGGGGGGAATGTGCTGAGTGGGCAGAAACGCCCCTCCACACACACACACACACACACACACACACACACACACACACACACACACACACACACACACACACACACACACACACACACACACACACACACACACACACACACACACACACACACACACACACACACACACACACACACACACACACACACACCACCAGCTCTCGTTTAGTCATCAAACAGGCAGGACCACCCAAGCAACTCTAGAGTTTACAGAGACCCTATATGTCAATCACATGTATACAAGTACAGCATATATTTAAGTTCAGGCCTTTTTGGCTGCTTGTTGGCAGATCCGTCAGGTTTGATTAAAATTCATTCTTCCTGAATGAAGGCTCAGCTTTATGCTTCTAAAACTCAAAGAGCTACGGTATGGAAGAGCACCATGGATGGAATTATCCCTTTTTATTAAGTTGAAAAATAATTTAACATTCAATTGTGCAGCCACCTGTTGATCATCATACATGGCAATGTATCACCGACGCTGTGGTTACATCCTCGGCAGAGCCCGCCACCGAGATCTGTATCCACTTTATAAGGGACTGTATCTCTTACTTCAGCTGAAGCGCTCAACAGATGTTAGGTTGAAAAGTCTATGGCTCTTTATGGGCAGAGCTGTCAGGTGGCTCACGGAAGTTTTCCATGCACTTGTCGCATATGCACGATTTTAAAAAGGTGAAAACTGCGTTTCAAAAACTCTTTTCCCTCAGAAGACCTCCCCCTGTGAGATTTATCACGCTGCCGCCTCACATTACACTTATCTGCGGTCTTCTGGTGAGCTGCGAGAGCTGGATCCTCACCGTGGCTCTGCAATTTTTGGGAGATCAGAGGAACGGAATGGAAAATATACTAAACGTCAGTAACAGTGACACAGCGAGGTTGGCTGCGGTGAGCGCCCACGGCTCAAGGGATTGTGGGACGTTAAATGAGCTGAGGGGAAAGAACATGTCGTAATTTTTTACAAGAGAAAAACTCCATCTGGCTTCCACCACAATGTTTTTAAATGTGTAAGACAGGGAAGACTTTGCACCTGTCCAACTCCGAGTAGTTTTACCACTGTATTAACACAATCATCAGGCTTCTGGTATGTAGACTCATGCAGTCATCTACCGTTTGAATGTTATTATAAACCCCCTCTGGACAAACAGCAGGAAATATCTGCCTCATTCCTCATCTCCATGGCTTCCTCTACTCTTCTGTCTAAAATGTGTGGAATGATCAAAATGTAGCATTTAAAAACCTGTCATGGTTAGGCCAAGAGAAAAGAATCCTCATGACGTGGGAGGACAGGGGCGGATATTCATCACAATACATGTAAACAAAATTCACAGTATAAGACTGGACTTGTCTTACCTGATGGAGTAATGGATGAAATATCATCATCCAGCAAGAGGAACCCATGAAAGAGAGAGAAGACAAAGACAAAAA
Organism: Limanda limanda; assembly: GCF_963576545.1. Lineage (NCBI taxonomy): Eukaryota > Metazoa > Chordata > Actinopteri > Pleuronectiformes > Pleuronectidae > Limanda > Limanda limanda. The sequence continues at coordinate 15,923,404 of NC_083639.1, forward strand.
TGTTAGCACTGCAGTCAAAATCAGATCAGTTTACAAAAATGATAATATCTTTGATTTAATTAGATTGGACTTCAAGGTAAGTAATACCAATAATATTGATAGTAATAGCAATGCTTGCTGGAGTTAACGTAATCTAGTGGTCAAAAATGTTTGTGAACAGGTGGGTTTTATGGTGGTTCATTGCCGATCTCTCTGCCTAGAGAGAGTTCAAGAGGCCAGGGGCTGCCACACTTAATGTCCTGTGACTGTAGGTTCACAGGCTGGTGCAGGAGGATGCAGAGCAGGACCATAGGTTTGGGGTGTAGGGGTGGAGGAGGTCAATCCATTTCAAATCATCGCACTTTTGAGGTTGCAGAGAAATTGTACCATTATATACTCAAGAATATTGTTTTAAATGTGGTTGTAAATGTGGAACTGGAGATGAGCTTTAGAACAATATGATAACTATTTCTCTGTGATCTAAATTATTGGAGATATGACCATTCACAGTCACAACCAAAAACGGTCAGACTTCTTAAACCAATATCTCCCTGAATTAAACACATGACATTTCAGTTCCATATGTTTCTAGATGGCCAAATCAGCAGTAAAAATATCATTGATGTCTGTGACGTTGCAGCTGAAATGTGTGATGATTTGATACGGAATGACTCAGATTGGGAGGTGGTCCAGGATGCTGGCCTTGACCACACTCCAGAGAAGTCGTATTAGGGTGGGGATAAAGTGCTGCTGCTGCCAGGGCCTCATGCCTGGATTTCTACAGACATCATACTAGGAAGCCAGACAGAGAACGTCCACAGAAACTGCAGAGCCTCTCACTCGGACATTTGCATTCACACATGCACCTCCTCCGGAGAAAATACAGAGGAACTGTGGAGTTCACTGCATGTCTGAAAGCAGCTTAATGCTTGTCAGTCAATAATCCCTTCTACAGATAACACATCTACTCCGATCGCCAGCATCTCCACAAGCTCTAGTAAAATTCAAGGGACACCTTCAGCAAAACTGCTCCAGTAAACAAAGGTTACAGAGAAAGCCATAAACTCTGATGACACACATGGGCCGTGTTCTGCTCCAGCACAGTCAATTAAATCAGCAATTTCTGAAAAGTGGAATTTAAAAGCGGGGGATTAGTTGATTTAAGATCCCATTAAAAATGCTCTCGGTGAAAGAGAATCAAGCTGAGGTAAATCAAGACAAATACTTCTGTGTTTAACGCTGTCACACAACATGCCATCAACGTAGCCAACCCGAGGAGGCACAGAGACTTTGTTTTAATTATGTGGTGGGGGGGCTTACGGTGTTGATGTAGCAGCTCATGCTAAGTCATGGGCACAGTCAGAAGCCTTAGTGCTAACTCTGGGAAATGTGCTGGAGCCAGACCCAGGGCTAACATTACACAGAGCTGAGGCTCCTGAGGCTTACAAGCGTGTTTACCTTGGAGACTGGCTGCGCAAATGGAGAGGTGTAACTAAGCAATATCCTGCACTCATAAAAGCTGGAGAAAGACACCAAGACAAACCAGTACTAATAACAACACAGTCATACACACACGCACGCACACACACCCCGGCATGAACGTGTGCACCCAAGAGAAAATAAAAAACATATATAGGAGCATGATCATGTGCACTAAAATTCAATAAATTCAGTTGCACAGGGCAAATGCTACAAATGTGCCGAATACACATCTATCAGAAGCTGAAGCCTATTTTATCCTTGAGGTTTGTTTAATATCTCTCCACTTAAATATCCCTCCATAAAGCCAAAACACAGTCAGAAATAAAACACATTCTGAGCTTCACTGTAGTCTTTCCTTGCTTTTCAGAGGTGTTTACGAGACATGTATTTATGTGTTTGTGTGAGTATTTCAACCAAAAGCATGTGTTTGAAACCAGCAACTTTCTATTTATGTCACTCTACACTCTGTTTACGGTCAGACAGCATGTGTGTAAATGTGTTAAGTGTCTTCGAGATAGGAATGAACAATACATCAAAGTATTTTCCGACACATGACTTCAACACAAAGTCTTCTGATGCTAAAAGAAATGTGAGTTTTAGGAAGAAAGTGAGACAGAGAGAGTTATTGTGGTCACGGGTGCTGACCTTTCAAACTTCTCTACCTATGACCAACAGTGCACGTGCCAGAGAAAGAAAGAAAACTTCAAACACACAGCGCGGTCCAGACGTCTGCCAAGTGAATGAAAACCTTTAAGACTTTTTCCTTTTCCTTTTTCCGAAAGCTATATTTCATCTAGTTTTAATAAAAGTGGAAGAACATGTAAACACAACACTGACATATTGCCAGGTTATACATTTAGTATGGCAAGTGCACAGTAGCAAACAGTTGTACACGTCCAGTGACGTTGTATTAACTTGCTTTTAGCCTTATTTTGTTGTTCACCAATTCCTGAGAGAAATATCTGGTACAAGGTTCAGATCTTCAGTCAGAGAGCTGCCTGTCGACTGTGATTCTTCAGGTCAGACTCTCAGTCAGAGTGAGCGCTTGTTGTCTGAAGTAAAACAGCTCGACTGTGTCAAGTCGTCCTGTCCACTCGGTGAAGACGCCTGTCAGGAATCTTTCACATGCAGACGCATCAGACGGGGACCCAGGATGAGTTATGGAGGCAGCTGCCTGTTCCCATTGAATTATCTCCTGCCTTCTGCTTAGAAGAGGTGAATTTACAGCTGACAATGTCATTTGTGGCTTTGATTTGGTATCTAGTGTCTGCATTATCTTCATTCAGTTATAAAAAATAACCTGTAGTCAGAAATATCATTCTGACTACTCTTACCAGGAGGTAAATTTTTCACCCTAGTCCACTGAGTGGAAACTGATGGGAAGGATGGGACATGGGCAATGAAATAATTAAACTATTTTTGGGAGGGATCCTGGCAAAGGTGTGGTTCCAGGAATCCTTTATCACTTTCACAGACAGCGCAGTTTGACATTTTCAAGGAAATCCTTCATCGATCTTAGTCAAAAAAATCTGGCACATTGAGGGAACTGATATCTATGAGTATGTGCAATTTGGTGCAGCTTGAGTGAATTTTAGGAGACTACTGGGCCTTGGTGGTGACTCTCCTCAAATAATAAGGGGTTGCTTGATTTGATTGGCTGCATGGGCCAAGTGTAACATTGACAAGCTCTGCTACTCAGTGCATTACCCAACAAATTTGAAGATATCTCAACTTGTATGAGTGTCTAAATGCAAGAAATGGGTCATACAAAACAAGTGTACAAACGAGCAGGTACAAGGTGCAATGTAGCAAAGAAAAACAATGGCTTTACTGGCAGGGTACTGGTGGGTATGACAAGAATGTGTTTTTTGCTGGAAAAGCCCACTCCTGTTTGCAAAGAGTGAATAAAAAAAGACCAAACAGAGGAGGAGAGAGAAACATCTGCTCGAGGAAAGGAAAGAGGCTTGTTGATGAGAAGAGGTAATGAGTGTTTGTGAGTGAACGATTGTTGGGACAATTAATATTCTTCAAAAACTGGGGCGTGCTCGCTGCTTTTCTGCCTACTCTGAAAAAGTGCATCATTCATCATTGTTTTGGGGGGAGGAGGAAAGCAATCTTCAGTCGCAGGAAAAATAAAAACCTCCAGCGTCTGCGGGCAGGTAAGATCAAATAATGACACAGACTGGTTATGAGAGAAGACACAGGGAGAGAGAGAGAAGAGATGAGATGTCGGACAGGAGGCGGCTGCTCCTCTCTCAAGTGAACCAATCAGACAGTGGTTTGAAATCTCATCAAACTGCTGCATTAAAATCAATTGAAGTGAAGGGTTTGCCAGGCAACAGCTCTGATCAGTTCACACGGATGTTCAATAACACAAACTACCGTATTTGATATCCTCACTTTCTGCATCAGTTGCTCGGTCTGGCTAATGCAAGTGAAAAATGTGGTAATGAGAAGTTGTAAGAGTGTGCAAGAGGGAGAGAGCGAGGGAGAGAGAGCGAGCATCTGTTGTCAGTACCAGTGTCAGCTCCATCTGCTAACTGACAGGACGAGGTAGAGTGAGCGGTCAGCTGCTATGCAACTCTCAGGTTTGATTAAAGTGCAGCTTTAATAATGATTCAAAACCAAGGAATATTTGCGGCATGTGGCCGTGCCTTGAAATGTTTGGAATATAGTCAAGTGGCCTGAGGCAAACGGGTGCAAAACAGCTACTGTAATAACATGTAGGGGAAAAGAATGTCCAGCTCGCTTTACAAGATCCAAGACGAAAATAGGCTGGATGAGGAAAGAGACAAAGAAAGACACACAGAGGAAGTTGGGCAAGGAACAAGGGGAGGAAGGAGGAGACGGAAAGCACAGAGGATATGAGTCAGAGAGGAGGTGAGGGGAGAGAGGATGTTGGAGGGGAGGGGGGGGGGTCTGGTTCTTCTGCCCCTTAACCAGACTCTATTTACCGCTTTCCCCCTCCCTCTGCCTGTAATGGACGGATCAGAGATAACAACCAAAGTGGAAACTGTCTTGAGAAAGAAAAAGGGAGATCCATCTGTCCCCAAATGAGATATGTGTCATGCACGCTGGAGGAGAGAGTGAGTGAAATTCACAGACGCCCGGGAAGAGCAGAGCGGCCTGCACTGCGTCCATCACTGCACGTGACAGACTTTATCTGCTCTACCACATGTACACGCACACACATAACAAAGTTTATATTGAAAAACAAAAAGACTTCAATGCGTGGTCACTCGTGGAGATGAAGCTCAAAATTTAGCAAAAGCTGTTTTCTTCTCCATTCAAATCTTTCAACCAGGAACAATTAAGGAGGAGAAACCCAGTTAAGCATTTATATGCAAATTAGTTTTAATTATCAATGACAACTTATTCAAAGAGGTGAATCCAACGAGGCTCTGGCTAACGGTTAAATCCCACACACAGCTTTTGTTTTAAACTGGACTGGGGCGGCTGTGTGAGCGATGGGTGGATGACATGACGCATGATTTTTCTGTAATTAAGTGTTAATGTTTATTTAGATGCATTTAACCACTTAAACAACATATGGATGTGATGCATATTATGGTACTTTGTTTTAAACTTATGATTTTGTATGTAATATCTGTTATGTTTTGATTGTATTTTAAGGTAAATTCGCAAAATGTCCTGCGGTGTGACCGTAACATAGGTGAAGCATTAAACTTACATATTAACAAAATAAACCAGAATTATCTGGAGCAGGTAATAACTGCCTTGGCATTATATTGTATATAATGACTTTATTAATATTAGGTTTTAATATGCACAAAACTAGTATATTAGTATTTACAGCAAAATAACTTTCGTAACACAAATGCTGTCCTGTGGCTTGACATGGAAAATCTGATTTTTGAAACGGCTGTTACATGGACAACTATAGGGGCCCTTAGTTTATCCCACTACCAGGAAGACCCCCAGATGTTGGAATGTACTGTGTATGTTGAAAGGTGACTGTTAACCTCTGATTAATTTCATACATTTCACTCTTTCTGTCAGACAATGAATGTGCCATTTTTTGAGAGTCCTGTAGTGTGACGGCTGTAGTTAAAAATTTGTTTAAAAAAAAATCTTTAAGTGTTTTTTTTTTTAATTTAATTAAACATATTAAGGTTAAATTGTGTTACTATTCAGTTAGCATAATAGCTAAGGTCAGTCTTGTATAGCAATGACTCAAAATGATGAAAATGTCCTGTGGTGTGACGGCCAGTCACACCGCAATGAAATTATACAAACAAATCCACGGAAAACTAGCAGTTCAGCATTTGAACATTATAATTTCATACAACTGTAATCCTTATTAGAACTTTATTAAAAAAATACTGTTTCACCCTTATTTGTCAACTACCCGGGCGTTAAAGCAGAGAGCGAGTCGGCCCTCGCTTAGCGGCAAGATGGCGGTTGACAAAGACGAGGGAAATGGTTATAGTAACAGTGAATGCAGGTTCAAAGAGGTGGGTGAATGATGGTGATGAGTGAAATTTTTAATAAAAAGTTACTCCAACATGATATTATGTCTGTTGCAGCTCTTCCTAATAGTCGTTAAATTATATGCCATTTAAATCTTAACTTAATGCATCATTAGCGTAGTTTGTATACCATAGCTTGGAAGAATACCTTGGCTTTACTATTTTACATTACATTGTTGTCACCCTTAATGTCCCACTGAACTCCAGTGGGACATGCAATAAAGCATTGCTGTATAGCTTATGAGAAAAAAGGGAATAAATCTGCCTGGTCTTACAAAGTTTTTAAGCCGGGTATTTGATTAAAAAGCATACCGTTCAGACGAAACTGAAAAGTCTTTAGGAGTGTATGACTTCACTCCAGCAGAAAGAATTAATGACATTGTATTTTTATTATTGTGTTTACTAGACAGAACTTTCAATAGCACATATGAAAAAACAATTCAGCCCATCTGAAAGAAGACCCTGTATTAAATGCATGTGGAGACTGAATTGTAATAGCATGAACAGACATAAGAGTGACTCTACAACAGCTTTCTAATCGATCACACTGCTCTTCCTTTTCCAAACATTTGCATAACCTCTCATTCAAGGAATCCTTGTTGATTATTTATGACCCACAGCACCGGAACTCATCATCATTCATTGTTAATAATTCACAAATTATAATTAAATCGACACATTTTCTTAGATAAAAGGATGAAGGACGTTTTTTTTGTAACTATACACAAGATATGACTGGACATTCAACTTAAACTGAGGTGAATTAGACTTGTAGACACAGGCCTCTCTTTCATAATAGCTGTGTAAGAGTATAATGAAACTAAAGCGCCAGTAGAGATCATACACCGTCATAATCTGTGTGCACAGAAATGAGCATCCCGCTGTCCCACTGGCTCCAGCTCCAACAAGTGACGTATGTGAATTATGTGACTAATCAAAAACATATTAATCACTTCCATGAAGCTCACAGACTGTTATCACCTCTCAAACACCAACTCCATGTTTTCTGCTTAGTCACACCAGTGAGACCGGCTGGACAACAAGTCTTCAGCCAACAGCCAATTAAAGCAATGACTCTAAAAAATACAGCGAAGGCAGACAACACAAAGAGATGTCAGTGTTTTCACAACTCAAAATATTGTCAAATATTCATGGAAATAAAAAAAAGTGCAAGACCAGCAAACCCGTTGCATAAAACTCATACATTTTTTACTGCCAGTGCCCAAGAGAGACACAACTACCCAAACCATTACAAAGGCTCCCACCATTTCTTTTTAGTGAGCCATGGACTGCGGATGTACGCAGAGGATTTTATAACATCCCATGGAAGGCTGCGGGAAACTCTGAGGGGAAACCACGGTCGATGACATAAATGAAGGAAAAACAAACACTGAGAAAGCACCGGATAAACTTAATGATTTGGGCCTGACTCCCCCAGGAGGTAAAGGAGGTGTGTGTGTGCGTCTGAGTGTGTGGTTGTGTGTGTGTGTGCATGCACATTAGTCCTTCTGCAGCCTCTCATTTGTGCATGCGTGCATGATAAAGCGTGCATTCCAGACGAGTGAGGAGAGAGGCACTCTGAGGCAAGTTGACGCAGACTGACGGAGATGGAGCGAGTTTGAGTCGTGCACCGTTGGACCACGTTACAACAATTAGTCAACTGCCCCCCCACGCACCCTCACCCGACCCACCTCCTATAATACTCACTCCCTCCCCCTTCCACATCCTTACTCCCCCTGCAGGGGAGTCTGTGTGCAAGGCTGCTGAACTAGAAACAGCTCTCCAAACTGAATGTCCAGATTGACCTCTCGCCTTCGACCAGACACCAGTGAACAATGGACAATCATCAACAGTTTTTATGTTTTCCTATTCGTGCTTTAGCATCATGGCTGTAACATCTGCCTCTCCCTCTTCTGAATATGCTCAAACTTCCCTTGCTGGTTCTTTTGATGTGGTGCAAAATATGGCCTAACATAAGCTTCAAACAGACACGCGCTGAACTCCCAATATTCTCCAGAAATTAACCACAAGGGCTGAATGTGACGACACAAATATCTTTCCAGACAACGCCCTTGTACAATGTCTGGATATTGTCTGAGTGAAACACATGAAAATACACTGGGAAAATTCACAGCGAACCAGTGGGTACGTTTCTAATAAGCAGACGCCAAACTGAAAAAAATGGAATAATACAAATATCTCAGGATTTAAAAGAGGTGTCATACCCAGAAGACCCTAAGAAGATGTCAACTGGGAAAGACAACGATAATCAAGAGCTTTTGGTGATAAGGACAGACGCTGGAGTCATCGTGCTGTAAACTCCTGATCTCGGCAGGGGAATTGGTCGAAAATACATCTGCAACCAATTGTCTGGACACTTTCCTTTTTTATCTCAATAAAAGGTGATTGTGTCTCCTTAATCCAGGGGTCAACAGATGGATCACAGGACAATAAATGATAATGATAAAATAGTGCCTGTGCAGCACAGTTTACCCTCTTCATGCTTATATGAAAACAGATTATAACTGATCATAACTAACAGACATAAAAGTGAAAGTAGAAAACCACTGCCTTAATAACCCACAACCGAGCCTGCAAGGATTTAACATAAAGACGCAATATGATGATAACAAATTCTATCCGGCCCTTTGGAGGAATTTCTGTAAGCCTTTCCCCTACAGAGTTACAATGGACTGAGAGCTTTTCAAGGAATATACAGAGTTCCTGGCACTTTAAACTTGAACATTTGGAGGAGCAGTATTTGTTTTACTTTGTGGATGAAGTGGAATAAGTCAAACACCAAATTTATCCCTCTGCAGACAAATGAACACCTAAGTCAGCTCCATGTTTCATGCTCATGTGTATTTCTACTCACACAGCATGTGTCCTTCATGGTATTCTTTACAAAGCAGGTCATGGCTTTGTAACCTTGTACAGTGTCTGTTATGATGCGAGTTAATTTCGGATTTGGCAGCTACATGGGGTAGAAGTGTTTGATGGCCCCAGAGAGGCAGCGGCACCGGCTCAGTAAGACAAAGACAGACTGATAAATGAATCAACAAGTCGCGGGCGGACACAGCGTGGGGGGGGTGCAGGAATAGCAGCAAGTGATTTATCGGGCAGAATTAGTGAGACATCAGCGCCGTGGCCTTGGTGCCCTCTCCTCACCTCCTGTACCTCCAGATCTCTTTGAAATCTACTGGGGGGGAAGGGAGTGATGGGACTGAGGAGACACCAGATAGAAAGTGAGCAGGTAGAAGGAGACAGTGTTTGGGTATCAAAGACTTCATAACATTAAACAGTGACAGATGGATGAGGTCAACACCACAGAGCAGGCTGTGGCTTCCTCAACACTTACAGCTCCAAACCCAAATCAATGTAACTGTCCCTTCAACCTGGTCCCTGACATCATTTATGCATCTTCGGAAATGTTTCATAAGGACACAAAAGAAGCAGAGGGACAATTCTTGATGAACTTACTGTCTAGCAAACACTGTAAGAGGCTTTTAAAGGGGAAGGGATGAGGACATGCTTCACTGAGAATGCAATAAAATGCTACCATATAAACCGAGAGAGCCTTTTAGATGCCAATGCTGACATTAGGGATATAGGACATACAGATACATCAGCCAAAATTATATATCTATATATTATGTAAGCCTTCTGATACAAATTGTGATTTGTGAATATGGGCTATGAGATTTGATTGATTAAAAATTGGCACTGATCCCTAAGATTATGCTTTCAGGGAATGTTTTATCGGCATGACATTAACCGTTTAACCATGAACGTTATTATGTTATATCATACCATATCAACTTATATTCTATTATATAATATAAAATGGCACATATTGGCAAACATATATACAGACACCAGTGTGTCTGTGAAAGGCAAATGAAGACAAACTTGCAGAGATTTATTGTAAAGTACAGTAAATCCATCATTCAGTAAATAAAAGAACTAGCTCACTTTAGCTAACAGTCTATAGTGTAGGATAATGGTTGAATATGAAGTCCCTTTTATATCAACCTACACGCTGGCTTTTACTGAAATTCCCACACTGGTATCATGTAGCATGGCTTGACTTATTTGTCTTAATACTGTATCTTACTAAAGTCAGAGGTTTGCTGAAGCCTGTACGACTTTTCCCTCTGCTTAACGGTGAATATCCCCCCAATCATACCATGACACAAGCCATAACGTTGTAATTCAAGAGTTGCTCACAACTGCTTTCAATCATGGATCAGGTAAAAGTTAAATCATACAATCTTCACAACAGAGGGTCAGAGCATGTGGTCATGATTTGTTTGTGCACTGTTCACGCACATAACAATGCATACCAACAGAGCTACGTTACACTGTCTCTGACTCCAACCAGCCTCCAACCCTCTGACATCAACAAACAGAAATGCCCGAAAGGATGTACATGTAAATGTAATTATACAGCAGATTTTAATGTCAGGACATAATGATTAAGATCCGGTTTTGTGTTTGCCAACACATTGGTTTGGTGTTTGTTTAATTAACCTTCACCACCCACTCTTTTTGTTGAGAAACTCTGTCTTTATTTTGCTTACCCGTCAAAGTAGCCTTCACTGTACCTACCAGACCACATGCTAAATTATTCTTACTTTAAATAACTTTAAATAACACTTTCATCAACAGCTGACCAGAGGGCAGGTATACAGAGTAAAATCAAAGTAAATGGAGTGCATCACTTGTGTTAGTAATTAGCCTCAGCATGGAAAATCACTGGTACAGTCCTTTAAATTACAGCTGAGAGAATAAGACCTGAGGCCCTGCGACCTCCATCAGTGTTTCCACTCCAAAGAGAAAAAAGGTCTTAATGTGAGTCATCACTCAGCACTGACCACATTAGGCCATCAGCCTCCTACTTGGATAGCAGATCTATGCTAACAATGTAGCTGCGGGGGCCTAGCTGAGGTAAAAAGGTCATCCCAAAACATAAATTAGCCTGGAACTAACAGATGTGCAGTGAAAGAAAAAAAGAAATCAATGACTAATTGAGATGTACAAGGAGAACGGCCGTGGTAGAGGGAGGTCAGACTGGCATGCTGCGGGAGCGTGACGCAGAGGGAAAAGTTATTATGAAGGGATGACAGATGAATTAGAGCAAGCAGGAAGGAACAAAAATCATGATATTCATAAAAGCATCTTGTCCTGATTAGAAAAAAAGCTTCCAAAGTAGGACAGTAATATGATTACTGATTGAGGATTTTTGTACATGGATGAATGGAACATGACACTGGTCTCAATCCTCTTCCGCTGCTGGTGCCTTCTCATAAAAGTTGCCCTTTAACAGCAGTGCTGCCTCAGGAGCCTTGATTAGAGAGAGATGGAGACCCAACACTGTTGAAAGAGAATCACGAGAAACTGGAACCACAACCACATTGGTTCTGAACCTCATAATCCAGGGACCAAACTGTACAGTCCATAAAAGTTAACCTTCACAAAATCAATTTGGAAAAACACAGACGTCAAACTGCGTTATATGAGGATTCAACAAATTTAAGTATGTTTTTTCTCATAACCATGAAATAACGTGAATCCTAGCATCCTAAGCCGGTCACAATAAAACTGCATACTGGACAATGTACTATACATGGAGCCTTGTTGATGCATGTTGATGAACCAATGAAAACCTCCAGTTAGCCCATAAAGTTAACTGGCTGAGCTAATGCAAATATGATTTGCCTGGTGCTTGGCTGTGATTGAGCCCAGCAGGGGATGGACCAATAAGTGGCCAAACATTTATAGCGCTTTTGTGGGTCTCTCATGGATTATAAGGACACAATACAATGTCCCAAAGTTTAGGTATAATGGGGGAACTTCCTGTTCTTCTGGAGTTTTTGGCGTCCTGTAGTTTCTCATAAAACTCACCACAGTCACACTTCTACTCACTGTTATTTAATTACTGAACTTTGAAAAAATGTGGAGAGCCAAAAGAGCCCTGGGTCATTTATTGAGTATTCTCAACACGCTATCAGTGCGATCACACCTTATTATTTAGAATTCTCAAAGAGGTCAAAGGAGGCGAACACCGGCGTCGTTTGCAATTAAAGAAACAATAATGACAAAAACGGAGATAACGTCTCTTCATTACAGGCGCTGATGGAGGAATCCGTCTGCTGATAACCTCCCTGTGATTGGACACTTTAATCAAAAGGACAAAATGTCTGTCTTCCAATCTCATTATGCGACAGAGGAGAGGACGGCATTAAAGAAGCTTTATAGTCAACCTGGAGCCTCTAAGCTATTGTGCCTGCAGCTGCACTGCAACGCTACTTGCTTTCTATTGAGGGCAAAAAAGTAAAAGAGACTGAACTGCGTTTGTGAAACCATCATCCAAATGCATTTCTGTTCAGAATAACTCACAGTTCCTTTTGCTTCTTAGCCTCTTTATCCAACAATGTTGTCTATTTCACATCTTTCCAATGCAGAGTGTTCAAATTCCTCTATTCTACCAAAGTAGAGAAGCCAAATTTCCTCAACACTTGAATGACCATACAGGCTTGAGTGAGCTTTGAGTACATACCACTGTAAATGCTTGTATCTCCAGCTGAATCAGGTTATAAAACACAAGCCATAATTGGCAGCTTATAGGTGCTGGCGTTACCATAAAAACACCTGAAGGTGTCTGGAACAGCCCGTTAAAACGGATTCAAAGATGATGAAGGGAAAATGCTGTGTGGACAGAAAAATCTTTGCTGTCACAGTGGGAAAGCAGGGCAGTAAATAGAGTTAGATTTGATTTCTGTCCACTGTGCCAAGAGGCTGAACTGCAAACAGTCTCAGAGATAGATTTGTATTTGACGCAGGGTCAGCGCTAACTCAGATGCTGCTTGAACAGCGTTTGTCACACTGATGTCTCCCTCCAGATAAATTCTACATCTTTAACAGATTGTTAGATAAGAATGAATAAAAATGAAACAAGTCTTAGTATTAAAGGATAACGGTGTGATGAAGACCTCTTGTTTGTATTCCTTTTGGCTCTGTGCAACTCCTGCATGCCAACGTCCTCCATTTCCCAATGACTAGATATGATTTGATTATTATCACCACCTTATTGCCTATTTGCATAAACGCGAGGGGCCGCTTTTCTGTGGCAAAAACAGAAAGAAGATAAGTACACAAAATTGCTAATGCTCATTGCAGTGCACGGTTGGTAACCAACCAATCACCCCGCACGGCACTAGGGCAACACAAAAAAAGCCACAATCCTGCATGTCACTGCCTTGTTGCTCTGTAACCTCGGGGACAAGAGTATTACTTTTGCAGACTGCTGAACGCAGCCTTATTACTTGTTCTGAAATATTAGATCCTTCTGCCACAGCATACAAAGAGCTCTCATTATATTGAAGCAAAAATAAAGTGAAAACTCTGATTGTGTCAGTTGGCTGAGCTGTGTGATCAGATAAGGTCCTATAAACAAATCATCACTGTCCCTGTCCCTTAACCTGTCTGAAGCATTTTTCAGACATGAATTCTGGAGAATGCCCATTCTTTCTCTGGAGCTGACGGAGAGTTCAGGTGAGGGTAGCAGCATGCAGGAAGGAGGATGTATCAAATGGATTCTTTAGCAGAAATCTCCAGTTTGTTTTTTACAACACATGACACTAGCATCGGCCTATTTCAATGAATGTTCTTAAATCTCATCTTTCCAAGTTGAAATCTTCGCAAGTGTCTTCAACATGTATGACTCCTCTTGTTCATCCCGAGATATAAGTAGTCTTATTTAATTTCTTTTCAGTTTTGCATCTGTCGCATGTTAGGAACATCATCAAAAGGCCAACTTGAGTTTTAACTTAGGGGCTACAGGAGAAGTATTCTTACTTACAGACACGCAATATCATTTTATGAGATTATTTTGTGTCCAGTGCTGGTGAGAAAGCAATCTCAAGAAATCTTTATACACTCATGTGATCTAAAATAAAAAATACTATGAACCAGGGACAGTTTATCAGGAATCAGGAGCATAGGGAGATCAACAACAACCTATAGTATAAGTCCATTAGGAGAGAAGAGCTCATGTCCACATTAGGCATGTTGTGGCATGAGTATGTCTGATGTTCACTCTACTAGAAAATGCATGCAAAAATCAAGACTATTGATCCCTTTTCCATCGATGATCATCAGGATTGCATGAAGATTCGCAGCCAACAAGTGAGTGTAATCTGTTGTAATGAGCAAACACACAAAACGTATGAACTTTTGTGTTTCTGTTTCTGTCAACCTGCTATTGAGTCCTCAACATCAAGCTGCCGACTTGCTCGCCTCTCACGTTCTTCGGATGATCACAGAGCTCGGCTGTGAGCCTGATGACTGAGGCTGCGGAGCGTCTCTGCCCTGCAGACAATCAGCCTCTGCCCTCCTAATGAGGCCCTTTAATTAGTCGTTAAAAACACTGGGACCGGCCAGGGTTTTTTTGCCTCTCGCACCAACTGATCAATAGCCATGACATTTCTGTTTTCGAGACCTCTAATTACATTTCAGCGGGGGGAGGAGAGGTGGGGGTTTTCACCGCCTCTCTTGTGGTTTAGCTGCAGTACAACAATCACTCATAAGAACAAACAGCATAGACATTTACTGACCACAAAAGTGAAACCATGTGCAATAAAATGAAAAATCTTCGAAAGTCAAACAATGTGACACTTTATTTGTGTTAACACAATCCTAGTTTAAGTATTAGATTTCATTACATTGAAATGTGCTTTAATAATTTTTTCATCCCCACTTCAAAACAGGGGAAATGTTAAAAATAAGGCAATCCCAAACAACACCTGTGCAGAGCTCATAAGTCTCCATTCATTTGATTCAACAACCCTCTCATAAAGTCAGTCGTACTGCCGTAATCCATTTGTCTGGTCATTAAATGTGTGAACACATGTACAGAGAGAGGGGGGAGCAAACCTGAACACACATATTGGTGTAAGTTGAGGGGCTAGCAATTGATTTGTGTTTGTTTGTACCAGGACATCCTTTCCTAGAGAGTTCCCAGTGTTTACATGTGTGTGTGTGTTGACAGCGTGCAGTGGCCTCCGGCTGCCAAGCCCCCCATGTGATCAGTTAAACACGGAGCCGCCTCTTAGATCAGTAACATCCATCCTGGCCAATGCTGCGCCTTTTTGACAGCATATCATAGCACATACCATAAACCACGGCCCTGGGGGGACACAGCTGTGGGGCGGGTCTCTGGCCTTGTGGCGAGAGCACACGGGTATAGGGGTAGATGATCCATCTGGGGTGTGTTGTAGCATTAGGGAGTCACATTAGTTTTTTCAGCACGGGTACAAACGCTACTAACTTGCAGATGAGACGTGAGAGTTTGTGCATTGTCAGAAGCGATAAGGGAGGAGTTTGAGTTAGCGCTAACGTGACGTTAACACCAATTAACCTCCACATCTCTTCACATTACATACCTTCGCTCATGAGCATGAAGTTATCACATCATCTTAACGTTCAGGGCACCATTCTGTGCTGTCAGATCAATGACAGTATCATCTTACAGAGGGACACTCACACCACCTCTTCACTTTTAGTCACGGTGGTGGTGGTGCTGGTAACCTACTCCTGACCCCGGCCTGACTGAATGTGCCGAGCTGCTGCCAGCGCTGCGGCTAAAGCACAGCTGGAATAATAAACCATGCTCAATAGCAATGACACAGTCGTCAGAAAGAATGTATGGAAGCGCAGCGAAATAAAGGAGAGTTCAATATGTGGTGATAAAATAAAAATGATGTGCAGACTAGAGTGGTGAAAATGTGAAGTGGAATTGACAGAAACATTACACTGATGTGTTCACTGAGTCCCTCAGCAGACCTCACACATTCACTTTCCATCCTCATCTCCTCCAATGGCTGCTGCCACTGCTACAATTTAACAATGGGTTTTCACATTAACATTAAAATGATCAGCACAGAAGTTAATATTCTGTGCTTCCATTCTCCAGCATGGATTATATTATAGCACACAGGGAGATTACTTAATGCTACATGATAGGGAAACACGTCATTGGATTGGTGCGAGCGGATCGGGCATTAGCCCAATTGCAACTGATCCACACAGATGAAAATATAGCTTCTTTGTAGATGTCTTTATATAAAGTGAAGTAAGTAAAGTTTATTTTGTATAGTACCTTTCACAGAGTAAAGTAACAAAGTGCTTTACAAAAGCTGAAATGTGAAGTTCCTGCTGCAAATTTGATTAATTCAGCCACAGTGGGCTGCCAACTCAGTTTTTTAGTTCCACAGCAGATCGGTAATTTCAGTTAAATACCCTGGGTTTTTTATGATGATATAGTGTCAGTTATAAAGAAGGTTCATCACAAGGCTGGCAGATTTGCATGCGGAGCTAGTAGAAACAAACTCAACTGGCTTCATGGGAAATGTGGTCTAACTTAACAAGCACAACACAATATCCCTGCTATGAGATTGAGACAGAGGCGACCAATTATCCCAGGAATGGTTTACATCTCTTTGTTTCTTTATTTCTTTCTTTCTCACTTTTCAGTTAAAAACAAATTCCCTCCACCATGTTTGAGTTCTTTTTCTAGCACTTCTGACATTTGCAGGAGCTAAGTTTGAAATCCAAAGAGAGGAAAAGACTTAAAAACTTGTGCACAAACTATTTGGACATATAACTCCACACAGATGCACAAACACAGTGCACAGCAAGATTGCTACGTAGAGGAGTAGTAACAACCCTTATGATACCTGCATTAAAAAAATATGGGTATTGTACATCACTGTCATCTTTATAAATCGACAGGTGAAGCTAGTGTGTCTCTACCTTTCAGCACTTTCATAACTCACATCAACAATTCAGCCTTATGACCAGCGACAAAGGTCTCATAAAGAATCTATCACAGTGAAGTTTGTATTTCTCTAACGTTCCTATCTCGTCTTGAATTGGGATAAAAAACCTACCCAGCCCGAGACCAGCCCCATTGTTTGGGGATGACAAACACAACTTCCGGATAGTTCCTATTGAGCTGAAGAGGCATTATCCAGGGGAAAGAGCAAAAGCAGGGATCTTACCTTCAGCCTATCGTTTCCAAAGGAGATTTCTTGTTTCTGTGCAGTGTGGGAATTTAGGCAGAGTTCAGTCCCCTTTTCCTGTCTCCTCAGCAACTCTACTGTGACTCTACCGGTATGGGACGCTTGCTGGTGGCTTCACAAGCATAGACATACTGTATTACACGCATGCTCATTTGTCTGTGACAGTAGGGAGGGCCATAGACATGATCCTATCACTGCCTCTATTAAAAAAAGAGTCACAACACTGAAAATGATGGAGCAATTTGGGAAGGGAAGCTTCCATCAGCACGCTAGCACATGAAAGTGGACTGATGATACATAGCCAAAAGACCACCAATGTTCTTTCAGGATACCTCCTTTGTTAAAAGTTATATCAGGGAGTTGAGAACATGCCATTCGTTGAAAATGGAAGTGGGGGCCTAGGACCAGAGTGCACATCTGTTGTTTGTACAGCTATTTTTGTATTTCCCAGAGTCCCAAGGACTAGGCCATGAAGGTGATCACTGAGTGCCATAGCATTAGATGGGAGATCAAAGAATAAATAGATAGGGAACTGAAACACGTGTATGTGCACTGAAACTGAAGCTGGGCCGTGCAGCACGAAGGCAGAAACTGGCTGCATGTGTGAACGATGACATCAGACCACCCACATTCCAACTGAGCAGGTCCAGCCACATATGTAGCATAGAGTAAGTGTGCCGTCTCTTCAGACACACTCCTGTTTTTTCTCTTCTTCATTCCTTGTGTTTCACAATGCCACACTGAACCCAACATACCTCTTTCATCATCAAAGCTAATAGCAGTGCTTCTTGTTCCATTCCCCAGTGTTCCAACATGACATATAAAGAGATAATGACTGTCTTCTACAGAAGTCAAACTCTGCTCCTTATTCAGGCTCTTATTCAGCATCTGCGTGGTCCAGAGCAAAGCACTAAACCCAGTTTATTGATAGAGGGAGAAAAAATACTGTTTGTCAAATAATTCAGCAGGGGTGATGAATGCAAACCTGTCAGCTCAGTAAGAGCAATCCATCACAGCCTGGGAAGACAAAGCAGCAGAAAAGTGTGAAACGTCAGACAGACATGAGCGATTGAGCACGAGTGAGCGGATGACACAGAGACGACCAAACAGGAAAGTGGATGAAACGAGAGACGCTGGCGGGGAGTGACGGAGGATGAGAGAAAGTGCTAATGCATATGACACTAGTGTCAAGTTGGACAAACACATACAGAGTCACCGTCCACCTGCTGCAGTGCTTTGTAGCGTTTTGTCCTCAGCTGACCGACCTGAGCGATGAGATATGGGGTCTTATGGGCCAGCAGTTTGACAGACAATCAGCCCCACATAAAACAACAATATACACTTATGCCACAATCAATTATCAATTAGTGACACTAAAGAGGAACACAAGGGCTTAATATCCAGACATTTCTTTCCCTCCGCCATGAGGTTATGTTATCATTGCCCTTTGGTTTTTTTTCACTTTGGGTGTAAGCAGGATTACGCAAAAACTACTAAACCAATTCTAACTCGGTGAAAGAATGAGACCTAAGCAAGAAAAAACCCTATAACTTTAGTCAGGACTCCTCACAAAGGAGGATTGAAGTCTATGAGTGAGAAATTTAGTGGAGTTTGATTGGACCTGTGTTGGGCCTGGGTGGAAGTACATGACATTCTACACAACCAGGGATATACTCAGCAATTCTCAGATAGAAGGCTTTGTAAGAAGTTTTCAACTTTTTTTTCCCAATGCAAACTTATATTACTGAACAAAGGCTACGGATCTCTGTCTCTGTCTTTTTCTGGACATGTGACAGAATAAAAGCAAATTGTGACTTGTCTTCTACTACTCTAATTTACGTAACATTACTTGAAGCATTTTCTATCCGCCACCCCTGTGGTCTGGCCATAATGGTGGTGCTAGCATGCCTACTCTTACTCCTGTTCGTATTGGGTCTGCTATAGTGAATAAGGTGCAATTATAATTTTTTTTAAATCCTAAAACTGCTTTCAATTGAGCACTTCAGTTACAAAACAGTACAAAACTGTAGAATGACACGTTTCCAAAAAAAGAAACTTAATCTGTTCATTAAGTATCTGCACATTCACCTCCTCCATTTAACCTCCCCAGCTCCAGCAGAGGAGATGGGGGTTAAATGTCTTGCTCGAGGGCACCACGGCTGTAATGTGAGGCAACAGAGTGCATTATTCATCTCTTCTTCCTGCAGCTTTCCTGCCAGTTTTGACAGTCTGACCACGAGCTCTCGTTTAAAACTGCTCTGCCTCATCAGGTGTGATATGAACTGTGCGGAAAAATAATATTTAAAAGCCTGCTGATATGAGAAGTTTCAGCCGAGCAAATCAACACAATCACTAACTGAGTGGCTGTCGTATTACTGGCTGACTGTAGGCAGGACTGGGTCCACAGGGGAAGAATGCAAGGCATATGGTTAAGATTAAAACAGGGGCAGCGGAGCACGGCGTTTACATTAGTAGGCTGCCCAGGGGCCGTGGAGCTTTATGAGGGGCTGTGCCAGTCACGGCGCTCAGTCTGCCATGCTGTTACTTTATAGAGGCAGAACTAAAGAGTCCAGATCCGAGGCAGGGGTGTATTTTTCTACCTGTCTGCTGCACTGAGCAAGTTTATCCCTTTACAATGACTGGAATAAAGTTTGAGGATTTCAACAGTCTCACTTCACTATGTGTATTACACAGCTTGTCAAATAGTTCTATATTAAAATTGGTGAAAGCCAATCCAATTTAGATGTTTGACAGCTGAACAGCTCAGGAGAAAGAAAGACAGCCTGCATCACAGCTTTGCTTTCATGGCTTCCAGAGGAGCAGAGCTTCGGCCTGAGCTGTTATGGCAGACTGATGGGACAGAATTCATACTTCATCTTATTATCCCCAAAATAACAACATAACAAGGGCCGTTTTCAACCAGCAGCTTCACTTTAGAGGACTTCATGCACTTTTCTTTTTACCTTGAGCAACAGAAGACAGCTTTGCTAAAAGTGCTGGCTTACCGGTTTGTCTGCAGTTGCCACACTGCAGATCATTTGCTATGCATTAGGAGACAGTTTTGTGTAACCTGAGTATTTATGGCAGTGTATTACTGTAAGTGGAGCAACGATTAAAATGCAATAGCATATGTGACGATAGACTCAGGCATATACCTGAGTGGTTAAATCACATATCAACAGCACACATGCACCAATGTTTTCTTTGCCAGCACACAGAACCTTTATTCTGTCTTTTTTTTTCTGTACACTGCTGTCACTTCTATCCACCGTCAGCATGCTGCTGCCACAACCTACACAGAATGCTGCGGATTCAAAGGCATGGCAGAAGTTGAGGAATATAACAAAAACAGGAAATGTTAGTGATTGTGGCCGCTGATCATTGGCACAGTCCACTTTGGGCTGATTAGACAGGGGGAGCGGCAGGTCACCTCCATTCCTCCTGACATGAAATATGGAGGTAATATCTGTTGCCTTCTGTCGGAGGATCTCAACACAATAATTCAGCCAGCGATGTCAGACAAACTTTGGTTCTTTGACTAAGTTAAGTGAATTCATGGCGTCATTTATATGTCTGGACAAATTTCACAAACACTGCAAATGCTTCTACTCTTCATTTTTTCAAATAACACACCTTATTTTCCTCTAAACGACAAACATGTAGGTGGAGTGAGTCTCAACTCACTCACCTGATTTCTTGTGAGAAAAAAAGAGTAAAAAGTCCAAACCACCAGATCCGGTCAATAAAAACACTATGCTGTCTCAACTGACTCTGTCCCCTCCCCCAGTGTCACCACTGCCATCATCCACCCATCCATGGCCTTGCTCTGGCCTTGTTTTCAATAATGGTTCACCTGCTGTCTGTTGGAATAAACGTGACAGCGTCACTTGAACAGTGTCAACAGAGCCACTGTTTAGTGTGGGAACGCAAAGAAAGCCAGGCACCCAGGGCCTGGAGAGGAGGGGCCTCGAGGTGGCACGTACCTAGGACAGAGTGACACGTCTGTTGGGCCAAAAGCCCAGGGGGCGTGGAGGATTATCCTTTACTAAAGGGGAGAAGAAGTAGGAAGAGGAAATGAGAGAGGGATGCGTTTAAGAAGGAAAGGACTGGAGCAGTAGGAATTACACTGGATTTACTCCCATGTGATGTAATTGGATTCCTAGCTATATGGGCTTGGGGGAAAAGGATGGAGAACTGGGTGAGGCGACTGAACAGAGAGAGAGAGAGATAGAACAAGGAGGGGTTCAGAGCGACAGGGTGGAGGATTGATTTCAGTTTGAACGCTGGAATGAGTCTCAAGGGCGGAGGGCGGGAGGGAGGGAGCTTTAGTTGGTGGAAAAGCCCAGCCAGTTTTTGGTTCGGGTCCTCGGGGTCCTGTGGCTTCATTAGGCCGAGTCGAGTACAGCCGCTGGATGAATCTACCCGCACCCACGTTTTATGAGCCACAACATTTTCAGTCTCCCCGGAGAGAGAGAGAGACACAGACAGAAAGAGAGAGCAAACAAGACTGAAATTAATTTAGGGTTGGTGTTAGCTAAAATGCTAATGAGAGCAAAATGAGGTAACCGCTCCTTGTTCTTTCTGGTTCCCATGACGCTAGACCCAGGACTTCCTCACATCAGCGTCCAATTTTAATTCTTAAAACTTTAAAAAATTTGTGACTTGACCACTGACGGAGCCACTGGCTGTCGTGTCAGACTGATGAGTGTTGCAGCTAGGCATGAAAACACAAAAATTCACTTTTCTGAATGTTTATGTTAACAAGATACCAAACCTTGCTATGAAAGGGTTGGATGCAATTAACGTATGATATTAAAAGGTTAAAATATTACGACAGTTGACATAGTAAGAGCTGGAGAAAGCAAACTTTACAAGATGATCAGATCATCACACATTAATACATGTGAGAGGCTGAGGTTGATCGTACGTTTCTCCATCAGGTGAAACTCAACCTGTCAAATTGTCAGCAAGGGATCTTCAGTATTAGTGAGCTTTCAAAATCTCTGTTCTAGCTTTTCGTGCTGTGCTGGTTCAGTGTGTATCCAGGGCTCTTGGTTGGCACTATGCTGGCCACTGAGTTCAGTGCAAAAAGAAGTATTCCATTTATCGTTTCACATTTCTCCTGAATGTGTTAAAATGTGTATGTCTAAACATGTGTCATATATTACTGGACTATCAGGGACACAGACAATAGAGTGTGGATACACAAGCCATGTTCGGACAAAAAAAATTGCCTGTCAGGCTCCGTAAATTTTCTCCCAAGACTGTTTCGGACATTCAGCTTTTCCTCTATTGTGCTTTCCGTGCCATGGCTGGATTCTTCTTTCTATCGGACTATGTGTTTCTATGGGTTTGCCACAGATCACAGTGGTCTGGTGATAGTAAAAACTTTGAAAAAACATTCTTGCGCATTGCATGCCATTGAAAACATTGGGCTTCAGATAGCAGTGATAGCACTGTGTAAAGCCTTTACGTTAGGCATGTCATATGAACATGACCATACTCTGTTACAACTATCATACCTACATTGTCCTCAGCCTGTCATTCAGTATCCTATAAATAGAGTGATGGGCTCTGTGGTTGACCTAGGCTGTGCTACCTGAGATACCTCCACGTACAGCTGGCGCTTAGCAGGGCAGAAACAAGTCAGAGAAATGGACCAGATGAGCAGGTACACACACACTCACAAACACACACATGCTCTATCAAATTATAAAAAAACTCAGATATCTGCTCTCTTCCTGTGTATGCTCTAATTCATCTGAGTGTCAGGCAGATGGGAAATGTGTACCAGGCTTTTTGTGCGTGTGCATGTGTGTGTGTGTGTGTGTGTGTGTGTGTGTGTGTGTGTGTGTGTGTGTGTGTGTGTGTGTGTGTGTGTGTGTGTGTGTGTGTGTGTGTGTGTGTGTGTGTGTGTGTGTGTGTGTGTGTGTGTGTGAGTGTGTGAGTGTGTGAGTGTGTGCCTTTTAGCTGCCAAAAAAAGTGAGTTGGAGGTTAAGCCAGGATCACAGTTTGGAAGAGCAATTTCAACCACATCCACTGGGCCACATCTGAACATTACAAACCGGGGTTGGTTACATCTCTACCTTGCAGTGGTGAAACCAGCACAATGAAAAAAAGAAATCCAAAAAGTAAGATAGAAAATCTTCCATTCAGGACAAAGGCACATGTGTCAATGACAAAAATAAAGCCAATGGTTGACGTTTAATGAGCAAACAGTAGCTGAATGCACATTTATTGCTGACTCACATCCAACAAAGACACAATCGCCTGCGGAAAACTGGATCAAAACATAAGAGCTGGTCTATGTTTAGAGCAACACAACAAAGTCACTTTTATGACCTTGTTTGTGCCTTTTGGCGTACAATGATTTGGGCAACAGTAAAGTGCTGTATTTAGACCACACACACACAGGCATGTATGCCAGGGCAGAGTTGCCATAGCGCACACACTCAAACACACATTTACACACACACACTAAAAGGGCATGCGGTCAAGAGTCTGGATACTGAGAGAACAAAGCAACATATTT
This sequence comes from Limanda limanda, assembly GCF_963576545.1. Lineage (NCBI taxonomy): Eukaryota > Metazoa > Chordata > Actinopteri > Pleuronectiformes > Pleuronectidae > Limanda > Limanda limanda. Next base: position 15,946,968 of record NC_083639.1, read on the forward strand.
TTCCTCTGCTCTCCTTTACAATGGAGAGAAAAGCTATGACATCATTTGTTTAAAGCTGCGTTCAGATATAACTCCATCCCCAGCTACAGATTTCCTGTGGAAACATGAATGCTACTTCTCCCATTTCCCCTGTTGTTGCCCTTCAGTTCATAACAGTTAACTTAAACGTTCAGGAACATCCCCCACATACAGATGCTTTACAGCAGAGCCTGTAATTTTGTCGCTTTTCTTTATATTTCCAAATTTGTTTAAGTGATACTGCACTTTAATGTGTTTTTTAAGCTGTAAACTTAATTATGTATGTTCTTTGATGAAATATATTTTTTTAAATAAAATAAAATAATATTTATGGGTCGAACATGACTAATAACCTCACCTACTATTTCAAACAGTTATGGACCTTGCAGGACTATAGCTTGAAAAGAGTCAATGACTATGTCCCATCAGCTATATATTTTTGAAAGGGTAAACATCCTCTCATCAAAGATGGGCGGCCCTCAGCACCAGCAACCACTCGTGAGCGACGCTGATTTTCAAATCCATCCAGAATTTTAAATCCTAAACTGCAACATTACCACAGAGACAACCCCCATCTTCTCCTGCTCGTCAGCTGTCTGACACACACACACATTCTTGTTCTTGTATCTAAAGCATGTGCACCTCCCCAAATATGTAACTACACAGAGCACAAGAGCAGTGATTCGTCCGCTTGGTAGCATCGCAGACTCGCCGCCGTTTTTGAATTGTGTTGAAGGAATGAACACGGACGCGGCTTTCTTTTTTTTGTTGCAGTTCTTTCAGAAAAAGTAACTGCTCTTCAACATCTATTAGCTCCAAATCCAATATGGTCCACTTAGTTACACTCACCATTGTTCTGAAGTAAAGAGAGATGCCAGAGAATTTGTAAATAAGTGGACGGGAAATGTAAGACTCAACACCAGCAAAGAAACTGTACCGCCACTAGCGTTTTAATTGCAGAGCGACTCACCCACACCTATGCAAAACAATGAATTCTTGGCCCTAACCCTAACACAGCCCTTTGAAGAATGTGAGGACCTGCCAAAATGTCCTCTCTTTCCAAAAATGTCCATACTCTGTAAGGACTATGCTCAAAATGGTCCTCACAAATATATAGGTACAAGTGCACACACACACAATCAGATTTGTGTCTTAGCCCCGCCTCCTAGTACTGCTTTCTTACTTTGAATTCACAAATGTGAAGAGTAACATCAGTGATAATCATACTACTTTGCTATCACTTGATAAAGAATTATTCCCACATGTATAATGACTGAGATAAGTCATTATGAGACACGTTTTCATGCTAATCCCTAAGCCTCCTCTCTCCTGTGTGCTATAGATTAGAAGAAGCTCGTAGCTTATCTGGGAGGGCAAGTCTGAGGGGAGCAAAGGTGCCAAGGTGTAATGAAGAATCCACCTCATGGGGCTTTCTGATGAAACTACATATTTGTATTCATGACTGAGAGGAAGGAAGAAAGGCTCTTATTACTCCAAAATATCTGAATGAAGCAGTAGAAGTGGTACAAAGTGTGTAAAATCAACCCTACCAAAGGATAATTGCACACAAACATAAACTTATCATCGTGTAGCGGTTTTCAGTTTAATAGCACTTACAATAAACCTCATTTAGATTTATAACTGAATGATTGATCTTAACAGACCTCCAGCGCACTAAAGCTTATGAGTTATTGTGTTGTGAACCCACAAGTGACTTGAATTTAGGACTGCCGACAAGAATAATCTTGATCATCAAAAGATTTGGCAAATATTTTTTCAATTAAAAATGTCAGAAATTAGTGAAAATATCCCTTACGATTTCCCACATCCGAGTGAGATGTATGGAAATTACTTGTTTCAAAATCCCATTGTTATTCAGTTTAATATAATTTGAAAGGAATTACAAGATTTTTTTAATTTGAATCTAAATTCAAGCCCAAATTAGCAATTTTTTCAGCTTACGTCCAACTTTTGACACACAGCACAGTTTGCTGCATGCTCTTTCGTGCACTGGCTTTAACCACCACAAGTACGCATCATTCTCAGGTCACTTATCGTTAAACTCCAATTTCCCTGTGTTCATACACAAGCTAGTAGGCTGGCTAGAAAGGCATTTGTTAAACACATAAACTTAACCAGAAACAGACTAATGAAAGCGTATATGGGAAACGTAGGGACATTTCATGTTGACTTGCTGAAAAAAACCCATCCAATCTGAAAATGTTCTTACTTTTTAAAGCCTTTTATTTGTGAAACTTAATTAAGACATTTAAGGGCTTAAAGAATGCATCTAAAACCCTACATTTGAGAAGCTGAAGGCTGTGTCAGTATGGCATTTCTACTTCTTAAATTACTTTCAAAATACATTTCTAAAATGAAGTTTCACAAGGCCTATATAAAATCATAGCAAAGGCTCAACTCCTACTAGATGTGTACAGGGCTGTTGTAACTCTGTGTGTGTGTGTGTGTGTGCGTGTGTGCGCTTGCAGAGGGAGGGCAGGAATGTGGTCTGTCCATAGTCAGACAACTAAACAAAGTTATCTGCCTGCAACATCATGAGACTAGTTTCTCCTCCTCTCCCCACCACTGTTTATCTACCGCTTTCCAAATCTGTGTATGTGTGTGTGTGTGCGTAGTGTGTGTGTGTCCGGGAAGATTTTATTTAGTAATCAGCCAAGCCCCTGGAGATGACCGGTGCCTCGAGATTTAGGACCTCGTTGCCGCGGCAACCAAAAGGTCACCTGACACCAATCACATCAGACGTCATGTTTACACTCCAGTGAACAGAGGGGATAAGAGTGGAGGGATAGAGAGCGCTCAAGTGTGGTATTTAACCAGGGTAAAGACACGTCTGCCTGAAAATCAATCTCTCTGAAGTGCCATCTACAGTAAACACGTGGCTCTGACACTCTGTTAAAGTGGGTAAGGCTATTCAAATTGTGTGTCTGGAGAGGTTTAACCGCCCCTGAGGAATTTGCATTTACCGCTGATGAGGCAAGGACACATTAAATAACGTTTCCAGGAAGTACAGCAGCGTCCGATCTCTATCCCGCCCCCTCGTGATGCGAGCACCACCCAGTGCACCTGCCTACAGGTGCCACGGAGGTATGCTGCAGTTTCACCCCAACCTGTCAGACTGGTTCAGTGATGGGAACAGGGAGCATACACACACCAGAGCAAAAAGGGTGGTTTGATAACAGGACAGTTTTCTCAGGTGATTCAGCAGTTACTGTGTCATTAATGTGAACGTCAACTGGTTCAGGAAATTGCTCAGAAAATAGCTTGAAGAAGGAATAAACCTCTTTTAATAAAAATCCACACCAGCTAATTAAGAAAGGATACTTTGCCCGGTACATTACATCTGTTTGCTCCTGAAAGTGTTTAATTTTAAAAAGAACTGAACAAGAATCATCTTCTAGTTAAAGGTGAATTTCTTTTTCACAATGTTCCTTCTCCTGTTGTCAAGGACTCTGGCATGTTCCCGGGCGGCTAACTGAGAGCAAGGCAGAGACACTGTGACACTGAACAGCAAAACAGCCCCAACTGGCTCCATTAGATTCCAACCATTCCTACCTAACGGACAATGAACCGGCTCCAGCTACACAACGACTCACTGGCAGCATTACGTCTTCAGAGTCTTTACAGGTTGAGCATGTTTTGGCAGACAATGAGGAAAATGTGGGATTGTTCTGTTGAGTTTAAATGACAATAGTAAAAGACTGGACTATAGCAGGCATTATGACATTAAATTACGTTTTTTGTCTTCTTTTCAAGTCAGTAGTCCCTATTTCATGACCTGTTTGGAAATGTTGCCCGTTTACTCTACCTTTCCATTCTAAATGTATGTGTGTGTATGTTTGTTAATAGTATTCTCTTCAAACAAACTGTCGATGTGAGTCTGATTGACTCTGATGACTCACACTGACAGTTTGATGACGGTGTGATTCAAAGAGTCAGCTGACTCTCATTGGCACATTTGTATTTGAACATTGAATAAAACACACCCCTGCCAAACATTTCTTTACACTGAGACCTGTCGGGCTGCTGAGCGTGTTCTCGACTTTACAAACGGCCCTACCACGTCAGTCCTTCTACAGAGCAGGAAGTGTCGAGCGTACCTTTGAATATCAATCAAAACAAAGTGCCATGAGGAGAGCAGCGACACAATGGAGTGAGGAAGTGACACACAGGAATTAGTCAGGAAAACAGAGAGTCAGCGATAGAGAGAATGGATCTTAAAAAAAGCTGAACGACAACAGAAAAAAAGGACCTTTTGAAAGGCTCGGCAACATATGACAAAGATGAAAACGACTCTGCTTATCACAGTCTTTCCCACTCTGGCTTTCCAGCTGTTTGCTGTGATAGCATTGTTCTGAAGTGAGTGGTGCTTTCGATGACCCCTCCAGAGACTGGGGACCAAAAACACTGTTCAACACTCGTAGTAAACAACAACAGCTTCTGCAGCTGTGAAGGAACAACTCCACACAGGCCTGTCATGTGCACTGCAAAAAAAAACAACATCCCGAGTATGTGTGACAGAAACAGAGTACTACTTGTCCATGGTGACTCAGCACACAACTAGGCCACAATCCAGTTCCAACTGTCCGCTTATCAGCCCATTTACATCAAGAGGAATAGAAATCAAGTGCCCCTGAAAAGAAACAGCGTGGCTGCGAGGACTCGGAGCCGAAGAGCCCCACAGGGAAATTAGATTTGTCTAATTTATGAGCTTTGGAACCGAGTGCTGCTTCTCGACAGGGGAGGGGAGGGGGGCAGTGTTCTTCTGCCTATTTTGCACCAGTGAGTTTTAAAGAAAATAGGTGATTCTCTATGTTTTTAACAGATTAGTGCAATATATCATAGGGTCTGTCATATCACAGCACAATGCATTGAGAGTGGGGCATCAAAATGATGGTGCAGTAGAGGTGTGTTAGACAGATCATATTTGAAAAAGACATGCCGTCACTGTGAATGTTAAAACCTACACATATGTAAGGAGGTACATGATCTGTTAAGGTCTTGGAAAGACATTTGTACCTTTCCATTAGTGATACCTGGACTTCATTGGCCGATGCCAACAAAAGCTGCTATGGAATAATGAAGAAGTAATAACTGGAGAAGTAAAATTACAGCTAGAGGGTTATCTAGAAGGCATTAATCTGCTTAAAAAACATGGTATCGGATCAGTGCATAGAGTTGTGTACTCGCTGGCATCAGAACATATCTCACATCAATGCATTTGGTATAAACTGTTGTTGTTTTTCCATTTTTCTTCTGGGTCTGTTGATCAACTGTCTTTCTGAAAAAAGATGAAAATCAATAAAGAAATAATTGTGAAAAAAGACATGCTGATATCGCACAAAGTTTTCAGGAGTACTGGAGAAATTCATTTAGAGGAAAGGATAGAAAGATAAATCAGTCCGTAATTTGATGGGTTTTCTGCAGGATTTCAAGTTGTGGCTCAGCTCTAGCAGTGAGAAGAGAGGCAGGTTAAGATATTGCTAGACAAGTTAGAGTTTATATGCAGAGGAGGACACACATTCATCACTGAGGCAACATGTAAGACAAACCAATTGTAACCAGCTTAAAAAAAACAAAAATCTTTCTATAACCTTTAGCGCGAAAATAAATGACATTAATTCTGAAGTGCTTTTCAGCGACTGTGCTCAAACGTCCCTCGAGTCTCCAGGCCATTGTGTCGTCCTATAAATCCAGCAGACAAAAGAGCGGACCAGCCGTACTGCGAACGGTAACATAACTGTCCGTGACATACAGCAGACACCTGAGAGACTAAAATACTGACGTGGGCCAGTCCCAGCTATGTAAACAGAGCATTCCTGGACGGTACAGGGACCAGGCAGACAGCGGTCAGTTCATGTGTCTGCGAATCTGAGCAAGAGACAAAGAGCGACAGAGTCTATTTCCCTACATGCAAGCTTTGGGTAATATATCTTTCCGCTTTAAACTTCCATCTTTAACGCATGGGACTGGTTGACTTCCAATGTGAGTGGATGTTTATCTGGGTGAATGTGAAGCTGCAGGGATGGCACTGAGGCATTACAAAGACACAAACAGGGATTCTGACCCAGCCCACATGATCCTGCTCAACTGACCCAGCAAAAAGAAATCACATGGTGCCTACACAAAAGCCTTGCAAATAGTATCAACAGTGTGCTATGTGTGGTAAACCTCAGCTAAACAAAGCCTCCATCCAGGCCAGAGACAGTCAGTCAGTTTGATAAATGGAAACATACAGTCAAGTCATAATGCTGTATGGCTTTTTTTCCATATGGGTGTCAGATTAGGCGTCATGGCGGCCACAAGAAGCAACACTGAGGTCTGTGAGACGACATCAGCTGCCCACACTGACCTGTCTGTCATTTTCATTTTCTGATAACGCACGTTAGTCAACAAGCTGCATCATGAACATGCAAAGATTCAACACTGAAGTGAGAAATGTGAGATCAGAGAGATTAGGGACGTCGATGTAGTTATCAAACACCCCCACAGCTTCCCCTGTTTGATAATAAAGCCTGTCTGTATCAGCAAGAGGCTTTAATGTAATGTGCATTCAACTTTTTGGCAGCCCTGTGTTTTGCCTTGATTACAACTACAAAGTGGCCGCCTATGGAATTTGTTCACAACATTTTATGTGAGCAATGGGTGTTTCCACTAAAAATAGTAAAACCTACGAAACAGCTTTTCCTCTCTTCCTCCTCTCACCGCATGTGTTAACTGCATTTTGTGGTGTCACATCTTTATAAGATCAGACATGGAAAGAAACCAGAGTGGCAACATACTCCTTAGAAAAGATGTGTCACCTAAAAAAGACTTTTGGTATTCTGGTTATGTAATATCCCTGTCGATTTAAGAGAAATTGTTATTTGTATTAATCAGCTATTCGTACTATAGACAATTATGTGGACCACAGCATCTGCAGGAAACTGGTATCATATTAGTTTGCTCTGTGTGGCTAACGTTACCAGTGCTAGCACCAGCAGACTTCTTAACTTGCTGGTTAATCTGCACATACCTGTGTTGAATGTGGTTACATACTGCTCCGGTCAAATTATATGGCAGTTTTTTTCTGCCACAGCAAACACACAACCTTACTTTGATTTCTAGATCAATATACAGCCAAACCATGATGGTTTTACTAAATGTTGTAACAATAGACTGTACAAAAAGATGGACGACATCACGACATGACAGCATCCCGCACATCCTCTAAACGGCCCCCTGGTGGTTGGCTTCAGTATAGATCATAAATATAGTCCCTTCCGTGTATGTGGGATGGGACATGAACCAACCAAAAGATTGAAGTCGTATTTAAATAAATGTTTCTAAAATATATAAAATGGGGTGAAACAAGATGATTGTCAACCTACACTGACTCGTAATTACTTGAGCGTGACCACTCTGAGAACATGCACAGACTCGATTTGTCTAAATTTTGTACAACGACCTCCATCTTTATGTACAGTCTATGGTTGACATACACTTGCAACTTGCTTGTTTACAACATCTAGACATTATCATGCAGGTTTGACGTCTGCCAAGAACCAGCCTCATGGCAGGTTAAACAGCATTTTAAGTTCAAACGACTGGTATTTCTGTTGACAACTATCATCCCTTATTGGGAAACCAAAAAAGATTCAAATGTGATTGATTAACAGAAAAACAGATAAGCCTCATTAAGCCTCCCTCCTATCAGCAGATTGTGAAATTTAGTTGTCTCACCGCATTTTTACGGCTTCAGTGTTATGACTGGGTAACCTCACCCTGGACAGATAGTGTGTGTATATATACAACCTGGTGTTGCACAATTTCGACCGACCTGTGCATCATATACAACAGTAGCAGTTCTTGAAGTGGACTCAAACTCAAATGACATGTTCTTATGTAAGTGTAGCTTTCAGAATGCTCCAATGAATCCATTTTATAGCCACTGTTGTTGACGTGAGTGCACAACCAAAGTAGATTTAACTCAATGTCAAATTCATTAAGGGAAGGCACATGATGGCCGTGTGGTTAAAAAGAGAGCGAGCGAGAGATGAGGATTATCACAATCTTGTCAAAATGTGAAGTCGAGGTGTGAACATTTACATAAAGAGTGAATTGCAATTATATTATCCTTAAAGTTCAGGCAAACTGTTAGCTCAGATTACATTTTCAGCAGCCTAACTATTGTGTCAGTGTAACTGAACAAACCATCAATATCAAAAGTGGCAGGGTTGTCACATCAACAGACACAGTTGCTTCAACACACGAGACGTTAACATCTGTGACTGATGCCAGCAGAGAGGAGGGAAGTCGGACACCAGTGACCTCTTAATTAAGACTCAAGCCTTTTCCTGTCTTTGCTAATTAGTCACCGCATGTCTAATTAAGATTCCATCAGTGAGCCGTCGATTTATACTCACTGTACTGGTTTAATGAACCCGTACAGTAAATGATGATGATGTATAGCCTGTGAAAAAACTCCATCTGTCGTATGTGTACTGACCTTAAAGTGCTTGAATGCATACTGACCTTTATGGTATATTATCAGACGCACAAACGCATACACTGGGACGGCGCAACTTTTGCACAGACATGGTGCTTGGTGCTGCAACGGCAGTAAAAGCAGCCAACCAGTCCCAGAGCTGGGTGAAGCCACTGACACTATGAACAAATGGTTTCTGTAAATACTACAGTCATCAGTTCCTCCATCAAGAATTGTATTGTGCTATCGTCTTGTTTAGCTCACATTAACTGTCATTTAACAGGTGTTGATATATTATGAAATCTACTTCTATCTTCTGTGCTTTGCCCCTATAGTTTGATATAATCAAGACTGCAAAAACACTCACTGGACTATTTTATTGGCTGAAATGGCAGTTTGTTACATTAGTGTATAATCCCTATGATTAAGAATCATGTTCTTTCTTGGTTTTAGTATCTATAGAAGTAGTATCCTCTTCCACAGAGTCCACCATGCTGCCTCACCATGTTTCTATGGAAGCAAGTTATATGGACAGAATCAGCTGAACCAGAAACTTCCCCTACTTTTCCACTAAGATATGATGCATGAAAGTACTGGAAACCGTGGAGGTTTAACGTGAGTCGTGCAAGTGGTGATTGAGTCCTACAGTGGGTGTCCAGCTTTAGGGGACACATGAACAGCTGATGCACAGTCGGCACACAGGGCCTCTCAGTGCAGTGTAGCGCAGATATCAGATAGTTGTAATCGCTGTTACACACTTGGCCCTTAGCTGCTATCCAGTCATTACTGAACATCTATTAGCACTGGGAATCCACCTGTGAAGCTGATGACACAATCATATCTCCCATGCCAATATAAGAGATTACTACGGCCATTTAGTACCATGAAGGCTTCACACTAACCACACGCTTTTTCAATCAAGACTGCCTAAATGTTGGTCACCATCACACAGGCTGATATTTCCAGATGGGGAAACTGCAGGGGTCTTTTTAAATGTGCTCAAGCCACAAAAAACAGACATTTCAAATAATTTGGATTTTACAGACTTCTTTTGCCATGTTACTTTTGTCAGAGTAATTTCCCAAACTACTGTCCATTACATTCTGGTGCAGCTAGAACCACATACTTCACGTACTTTGAGCTGAACCAAACAGTCTTTCCCTGTTTTACATCTAAACTCAACCCCAAACTGCCATCAGTGGACAGGGCATCTTGTAAATATCTAAACAAGTGTCAGGCATTGTAATATTTAGGCTATAGGTAGATTATTTTATCACACTAATGTCAAATGTTTGTTGCCAATTGTTGGGTCACCTGACCAAACCTGATATGAACCAGAACAATATTTTGAAATTTATGTCCAATTCTGGCCAGACAGTCCTGTTGAGTCCCATCAGTTCCTGATACCTGTGAGTATCCACTTACTAAATACGTTGTCTTCCATAAAAGTGATTGGTCCTAAAAAAGTTAAGCAGTAACTAGGGACGTCAGTCTTGTCAAGCTTTGGATTTCTTTACATGTTGCAGCAGTGTGCATGGAAACAATAGATACTGTAGAAACTAGGATTCCCTGAGGAGTTGAAAGGGTGTTGTCTTTTTGCATTCCACAAAACAGAAATTCTGGGTTTTGTCTACTCAAGCATTAACTGTCAATGTTACATATCAAGCTAAGTAGCTTACCCCAGCAGTAGCCTATCCCATTGTTACTTTTGAGGTCAAGAAGCATTTCATACCACTCTATTGTAGAGTTTCATATTGTGTGAAGAAAATGTTCCTCACAATAACACATCCAATGTAACACTTCTCAACTCTGGGGTAGCATGTCCTGAATGCTACTGTATCCTACAGCAGGCTACAGTAGCAGCTTTGTGATTTTGGGAAGTTTAAACAACTTAAGCTAAACTCATTCTTGACAATTGGTTTATAATTGTCAGACAAATTGGCTAGTTTTTCTTTGATATAAAAAATGTCAGAACTTTCAACAGCGATATTGTTTTAAAGTGAAACACTCAAATTAGCCTGAGGCCGGGGTTTCAACCAACTCACGCTGCTCACATGAGCTTAATTAGCTAGCTGGCTATTGCTAATAAAATGTACCACAGTCAACAAAAATCGGCAGTCACAGGATATGAGATGCTGCTGGCGCCACCAAGCGACACCCACACATCAGTGAACATTTCTGAACCAGGCACACTGAAACTCCTTTATCTGTCTTCCTTATATCCCTCAGTTATATATTTCATTTTACCCATAATCCCTTATGCTCTCCCTCACAGTGACTACCATCCACATAAAGCAGTCTTCAATGCTTGGCCACACACCGTCATCCATAACCAGTGTTGGGGAGTAACGGAATACATGTAACGGCGTTACGTATTTAGAATACAAATTATGAGTAACTGTATTCCGTTACAGTTACAAATTAAATAGATGGTATTCAGAATACAGTTACATTGTTGAAATCAGTGGATTACATGACAGTACTTCTCGAGTTTATTCACTCTCTCGTAAATCCACCGGCGGCAAAACCCCCAGGAAGCAGCTGGAGACCAGGGCTGCCGTAAGAGCGCACCTTCCCCCGGCGGCGTGAAGAAGCCTCACCGCTACCGGCTCGGGGCCGGGACCGAAGCTCTGAGAGACTTCCGTCGCTACCAGAAATCTACGGAGCTGCTGATCCGCAAGCTGCCCTTCCAGCGCCTGGTGAGAGAAGACCGACCTGCGCTCCCAGAGCTCTGCTGTCATGGCTCTGCAGGAGGCCAGCGAGGCACGCCGGGTTCACACCGGACGCTGAAGCGCCGGGCAGCGCTAATAATATCACCCGTTGATCCAGAAGTATAAAAGCATATGGTCACTTGTTGCTCCAACATTAACTGTAACAGCGTCCCAATTTAATGTCATCCATCTTCAAGAACTTCTCCGCTGTTTGCTCCGTTCAATGTCGGGTGTCGAGGGTAAATTACGTATTCTCCGCCCCCCCCTCTCTTTTTATCTTTATGACTGCTTGTGTGTCTGTAGTGGATGGGCAGAGGGGGGCATTTAATAATGTGATCGGTAAAATTGGTAAAATTAAAACTCCAGGACACCAGAAGGGGAATACAAACTATGGGATGCATACTTTATCATTTATATCATATAAAATGTCATCAATATCGTTTCAAATCATTTTTCAGTGTGTTTCCTGGAGCGATACGCTCGCGTCAAGCGCAAAAAAAAATAGACTCGACGCCGAAACGATCGCTGCACGGCGCGAGGCAGCCTTGGCGCAGGGGGGGGGGGGGGGGGGGGGGGGGGGGGGGGAGTCCTTCAGCCTCCGGTGGGGCCGGCACAGAGGTGGGAGAGGATGGGAGCCGGACATCCAGCTGGCCCGCCGCATCGGCGGAGAGAGAGTTTAAACTGCTGCTGCTCCACTGACTATAACAACGCCGCAATCATACACTTAAAAAATGCAATACAAACCGGAAGTATTCCAAGTATTCAGAATACGTTACTCAGATTAGTTAATGTAATGGAATACGTTACAGATTACATTTTTGGGCATGTATTCTGTATTCTGTAACGGAATACGTTTTGAAAGTATCCTTCCCAACACTGTCCATAACTGCTGTGAAGTGACCCGCTGGACCATTCTTTTCATTAGGAGACTTAAGCAGGAAAGAGAACAGGGTGGGGGACTCCGTCAGAGCAGGCTGCCCCTTAATACGAGTCGCCACAATTCCTCCCATATTCAGACCACAATGAGTGTGGAGAGAATAGATGAAGACTTGAGTGGATAAAGAGAGCAGACAAGATGAATAGGCAGAGGAAAGATGAGGAGGAGGAATAAGGCAAGCGTGGCGTAGCAAGGCATTGTTGTGCGCTGCATAATTGTCACTGCAGGAAGACCCCGGGAGTTTGGGACTTGTGAGCATGCATGCGTTTGTGTGGTTATTTGGTGTGTGTCTTACTGACGAGGAAAAACAGACAGACTGTCTCTAAATCCTCTTAATCAGGGCTAGACGGTTTTTCTAAACCTGCAGATACTACTACAACTGTGGGTCTCAACCAGAACGTAATTAAAAGGTAAGGAAAACAAGGGGGCAGACTGAGGGAACAGGGCTTTATATATCAAGGAGCCTGAGAGATAAAGTATAGATTATCTGGATGGAACCACAACAAGAAAGATAACAAGCCGACAAAGACAAACTAAGTCCATATAAGCTTCTAAGTGCCTTTGTAAAAACTTGCACCACAATAAGTCATAATGCAACTAAGTAATAGAACAGAAACATGAGCTTGAGTTAAAAATGCACCAGCACTTAATTACTTTGTGCCAAAGTACAGTCCCTTCTGGTTCAAACACAACTTGTAAAGGCTTCAACTTTTCAAGAGAATGGCAGCTTTTTCCCTGTGCACATCCACTTGCCACTGCATCTAGTCTCCGTCATTTTAATAATGCCCACAGCCACGACCAATCCCATCATTTTTCTTTCCTAGTTGTGCCCCCTGCAGACATAACCACATCTCATCTGAGTTTAACAGCAGCCAAGCTGACAGAAAGACTTGGCCACGTCAGCCCGTCTGGCACGCACACTGGCACACATGCATGCACGCGCACACACATACACACCCCTCTGATATCTGCAGGCATTCCCAACTTCACACGGTACAAAGCACATGTTATAACAGTGTAAGGACTCGACACAGGGAGGGCGGGCAGAGGCACTGTAAACAACAGCTACTTAGGATGTGAGTGCAGGTTTCACAACTCATTTACTTCATATTTGCAACGTTTACCACTGGATAAACAACAGGTGTGACACTCGAAAGCTGGAAAACCTTTTGGTACTAAAAGCTTTAAGAGCAAAACAGTGTTTTGGCTTGTACACACCCCTTTCACAAATGTGAAAAATGCTCTCAAAACCCACCCTCGCAAACTTCACAGCCTCCTGACATCTGTCAGATTGTTGCTCCAGTGTCCTCCTATCTACTCTTTACCAATTTACACTGGCATATTCTATTCAGAAATCATTGCACCATAGCTATATTATAAGTAAGTATCCATTTAACGTCCATTTCAAACAATAACTTTTTTTTAAAACTCGCAGACATTAAAAGCAGTAAATTCAGAACACATAGTTTATACCTGGTGGTTCAGAAGCCATTTAGCTCCTGGCTTAGCTTAGCAAGGCTTTAGCAGAGACAATTAGTCATGACAGGATCAGGGAGGACACTGATGCGAAAGGTCTGATCGGTATAAGCTCTGATACTGACTGTTATAAGCAGATATGGTTACTGGCGACAATGTGACTGATCCACATTAAATACAGTTCATTTGTCAACGTCTTTACATGATTCAGTGGATTCCACAGTTTCATTTATTCAGTCGGAACAGGCTGCTGACGACTGTGCTTTTAGTGCCTCAGCAATACCTGATGTTGCCTTACATAAAAAATGATTCAAATGAGTTCCCACAGTGAGGTGTACAGATAATAAAACTAGGGGAAATAATGTTTGTATCAGGCCGTAATATGAGGTTCAGCAATCAATATCAGGAGAGAAAATGTTGGATTTGTGCATCACTCGACAAAGCAGGGCTAGGGTAACAGTTACTTTAGGTACTGAACCAATGCAGGTTCATATTAAGCTCCAGGCTTTAATTTCACTGAGTATTCCGACAAGCACAAGGGACCAATCGCTTCATCGTATGACAGATGGGGAGAAAAAGGCACAGCATGGTTAAATGACTCCATTCTATGAATCCTCAAGAACTGACCACTGAGAAAAGAGAGTGTTGACAGACAACCCCAGGACAGGTTCAGTAATGTACTGAAAATGTCTCGAGGGAAAATTTGTGAATGATCTCTTCACCTACTTCCTTGGTAATAGCTGCAACAGCTGCCTATTCAAAAGCTTTGACTTCCAGTTTAGGCATAGTGTCATCTTTATGTTTACAAATCTAAAGCTGTTTTCAGACATGAACTTTAGAAAGACTAGAGAAAATTAGGTCCAGACATTTTCCAGAGTTTGCCTTTTATATAAGAATGCAATAGATTGTCCCAGTCAGATGCATTCACAACAACAGGAAAATGTCGAGAAAATTCAGGTTGATTGGTGGCGACTGGGTAAGCAATGCCGGAGGTAGGACATGACGTATAAATTCTACTGTAGAAATCCTGTACTTTTGTTTACAGCACAACAACACTGGCTTTGCTTCTTATGACCAAAAGCTCTTCAATCTTGTTGTCTCTCCAAGTTACGTATTTCACTGCCTCCAGATAATTTCCCTAGAATGTTTAGAATTCAGTGCATGTCTGAAAGCAAAAAACTGATGTTGGTAATAAGGACATTCCTCAGGAACTTTTGTCTAAATATTGTCCAAATCTTAAAGCATTTCCATGGAAATACACAACTACTCCTCTTATGTGCACATACACAATTTTAAGGACACTGGATAAGAGGTCTTCAAAGGAAACTGCCTGCTTGCCTACCCCCGCCTAAACTAACCTCACCATCGTAAATAAGTCGGCCTTTCTCCTTCTCTGACAGTGTGTGTAACTGCAAGTGCCAAGTATGACCAATTGCCTTTCACACTCAATACAAGCGCCTACTCTTAAGCTAATTAGGAAAAGAAAGAGTATTCTTTAGCAAACAAGAGGAAAAGACTGCGCACATGTGCACACGTACCTCTTAAGTGCGATTACAAAAAGTGCTGCATTAGTGAGACAGCATTTCATGGTCTATTTAGCTGGTAACTGAGTGTCCCTCCAGTGTATTTAAAGGCAGGGCTAAAGCTGAGCACCAACAGCCATAAACACAAATTCAACTCAAAGTAGCTTATACCGTACACATGTGACTATCTCTCCCACTTTCTCGCTCACAAACACACACACGCACAGTCCCACTCACACACACAATGTCATAGATATAAACATGCGGCCTGAAATTGAAGCCAGAGATCTTTCCCAAAGCAGGCTTTAAGGGAGGAAGCGAAGTCGTTCCACCGCTGTCAGAGAACACAAAGGTGGAAGAATGGTTGGCGCAAAGGAGGGGTATCCACTTCCTGTTGAAAGAGAAGAAATAAACACTTCCATATGCAATCTCTGCCAGAGACACACATACACACTCCTCCACAGCCTGGAGTTAATGTAGGAACACGCTGTAGTAAATTTGAGGAGGGAGGGCCCTAGTTAGCAAGACGCGCCACCATATGAAAGAGAGAATATTTTCTACTGCCAGAAATTTATAGCAAATGAGGCCTCATTCATCAACACACAGGCTCTATAACATAATGCAGCCGAGAACAAAATAAACTCCAACGAAGCTGTAGCACTCCACTTCCTGATTGGACTGGGAGAGAGCAGCGGTTGGGTTTTTATGCGAAGAGGATTCAAATTTCGTCTGTGTGTGTGTGTGTGTGTGTGTGTGTGTGTCACATGCAACAAATCCTGTTGACTGAGGCCGCTCCCACACAGCATACCTCCTGCCTGGGGGAAACCCATGAACTCTCGGCCACTGTGCAATTTTTCATATCCAGATAACACACTTTCATATACACACACAATTATGTTACACAGATTGTGCTGACCGTCCCTGGTTACACTCCCTACCCTGACATTTCCAACACACGCATACAAACCCAGCCATACACCTTAAACTTAAATACAATTCCACTCTTGAGCTTAGAACATAAGTCACCATCTCTCCCCCTTGATGGAAAATACACTGTACACAAACATGCAAAGTCACACAGAAAATAGCATAGAAATTTCCCTGATCATTAACACACCCAACATGTGTAGTGAGACTGGAGCGAGTGCATGACACTAATCTGATCTCAATCTGAAACCTCTCTGCTGTGATTGTGTGTTTGTTTGCGCTTAGCACGTGTTATCCGCGGTGTTAGCTGGCGACCGTTTCCCATATATGGAGCAGTAGGTCATCTTCTTATGAAGATTATCCATAAAAAAGTTCCAGGGGTTTACCACATTGACGGGTCTTATCAGAGGGGGAATTTCTGTTTGCAAACACAGCATACTGTCTATGTCATTATAGCATATCACTCACTTTGATGTGCGATTAACTGCTTTCAGACTTGAACTCAGGAAAATCTCCAAACATTGAGGTCCGGACTTTCTTAAGAGTTTTGAAGACCGAAGCAGGAGATTCTTCAGTCAGACGCTTTCACAACAACACAGAAATGGAGCGTTCAGGTGAAATCGATGTGCGTTCACGTGGCACATCGATTTCACTGAGGGGATAACATGTTTTTGTTTATAGCACATCGACACTGGCGTTGACCCCTATCACCAAAAGTGCTTGAATCTCGTAGTTGACACCGACTATGTCAATCTTCCAAGTGGACATAGTTGGTGTCTTCTATTCAAATGTTTGAAACATCATCAATTTGCCCACTCAGTTGCGGAGTTCATTGCTTGCTGAAAGCAGCTATGCATACATTGATCAGCCTGATGCTAAATGTGTTCAACATTAAACTGCATTCAGACAGTTAGCTTGGGTGAGGAGACAAAGGGAATGTCTGTGTGTTTATGTAATAGTCCTAAATTACATAATATATCTATTTTCCCAGAGCTTCAGAACAATCAATACACAGTGCAGCAGACTCCACGGGTCTTGGGCTAAGGGTGTGTGTTCTGCCATGTAAATACAAGTGTGTGTTTGTGTGTGTGTGTGTTCTTCCACCAATACCCTATGCAAATATCACAATCTCTGCAGTAGCGCTGGTTACAGCCTCTTATCAACTCAGTGTGGAGGTGCTCCTCTGCTAACAGGGCTGAATAGAGTGCTGAAGGTCTCGACTTAACACTTTTCAACACGTCTCCTCATGCTGGTGGCAGTCAGCAGCAGCGGGCCGAGACGTCCCAACAGCACCTCTCCACACATCTCACTTGATTAAAGTGAGAAAAACGAACACACGCCCTGGGTAAAATTAGGTCACTTTAGATTTTACAGATGGCCCTCGTTGCCAAGCATATTTTCCCAATTAAGGCTGATCAGGGAAAAGGAAATTCCCAGACAGCGTGAATTATTAAAAGCTTGAAATGGAATCTGATCATGTGATGGTGTACGACTCTGACACCCGACATCCCCAGACAGGTCCTGGAAAAAAAAAAAGAGGGGCTGTGAGCCATGAGACTTGTGATTGGCTGAAAGTGGGAGTTTCCTTCAATTGTTTAAAGTCATTACCAACTGCAGACAGAGTGGTATGGTTCACAGTCAACTCTGGATGATGGAAGGTAAACTGAATTTTTTAAATTCTAAATCCACAAAAGAAGTTTCCTCAGATAGAGAGCATTTAATAAAACGACGAAACACTTTTTTGTTTACATGCTTCACAATAAGATTCCAGAAAAGGTCTCTGAATCCAGCACTGGCAAAAAACACGTGTGACATTTGACACTGTGATATTTTTCCTGCTCTTTTTTTTTCACCTGTAGCAAGAGTTTTATCATAAAACACTTTCCCCGCAGTTACTGAATGTGAGAATGAGAGCTACCTACAACGCACACAATTTAGAATACCCTGGAAACAGGAAGTGACAAACACAAATATTACTGAAATCTTAAAAAGGTAAAGAGCTCTTAATTCATCCACATTGGGACCTCTTCTCCAGAAGGTGTGGAAGTGTGTACACATCCTACTGTGACATTTCAAAATGCACGGGGTGCAGATAATGAAATGAAATAAAATAAATGCATGCAGGTTCCCCGTCCCACAGATCAGAGCCGTCCTTATCTGTATTATCATCAACACCAGTGCTTTTCCTATGATGGTAAGTCAGCACGTCTGTTGTGGAAAGAGGTCGACTGAGGTTACATGAACCCTATTTCAGTTTCGTTTCAATACAGCGCTTTAAAACGAAAACAAACCCTGTCTATACTAACATGCCTGCAAATGCACATCACATGACCATTCACGTGCACCGGGCATGTGCGTTTTTTCGCCTCCTCGCTCACACAGATCGGAAGTGAACGGGATGTGAATGGTCACCACTGATTTATCCACGTGACCAGACCCTCACCGATGGTCAACCTGAGCACATCCAACTCAAACAACTTCTGAGGATCCAGTTATTATAAGATGTATTTTCCTACTCCTTCACGTCTGGGAGAACAGTTCATTCTTGTTGACGTTTTGTGCAAAAGTGGTGGCAAACAGAACGTGGTTGCACAGAATTTCATCTGCATGTTAAGACTGAACAACTTTCTAATCATAACCATTAACGTACTCTGATGTTAGCTTATACACAATTGGTGACTCTTTAAGCAGGTCTGGTCAATACAGCTCCAGACACTAGCAGGTTATAAATATATGGGCCTGTCCTTGAAGAGCTGCTGCTCTTTTGTCTGTCTCTACAGAAAGTGGAGTGTGATGCGCAGGCTGCCTGCGAGCCTCCCCTCAGCAGTCTGCTTTACCACGCTGGGAGCCTGTCACAGCGGCTCAGTGTCAAACCACCGGGCCCGGCTTGCTGAGTCAAGCTGACCATGAGCGAGCCAGAGCGGCTGGGCACAGGCCTGATGTTAGTGTCTCTGCTGGGGAGCTGATATTCCCACTCCTGTTGGGTGTCACACACGTTCAGTCCAGCCCGTGTGAGGAGTGGACAGGATGGAGTACATTCCTGACAGATACAGCTGAAAAAAAGGCCCAAACAAAAGGCACATTTTGTTGTGTGTAGTGGATGATATCTGGGTTTAATGCCACTAAATGATCACTTATCTATTTCATCTGTCTGGTTTACTTGTATCACCTGGTATTCCCTCAACATGGAGGCAAAGAATGCCTGAAGTAGGATGACCTGTGCGGTTTGGTTATTTTAGGTGTTGAGTGTTGCTCTAAAGATAAATGTCACCGGCCGACACATTATCTGGATGTGGTTTATAAACATGTTGGTCATCTCCCAGGTTTGATAAGGCGACAGAACGAAAAGGGGGAAAGCTGACTAAACAATGTGTGAGAGAGCCTGTGTTGTTTACGTGTCCCTGGACCTGACTGGTGACATTTTCTCTGGGGAGAAAAACCACAGCTGAAAGGGCCAAGTCTATTTAAAGTGACACACAAACACACACACAAACTAACACAAAGTCAGGACATCCTGGGGGTTTATCAAGCACTCTTCACCTGGATGAATTTATAATCCATCTGGCAAAACTTATCTCCACCAACTTCTCACCCACAGGACTCCCCCTTGGAAGGAGTAACCATTTCAAAGTGGCTGTTTGGTCACTTCTTGAAGGTGAACTGTACAACCCAGCAAGCCGAAGTGAATTAACATTTCCTTCTGTTGTATTAAGAGACTTCACACACAAGTTGAACACCTGGTCACGTTTCAGTAAAGCGGGAAACATTGATTGGCTAATTATCAGCCGCAGCCCTCTTACCTTGTCTCACACTTTTCAACCTGACGGCCCCTTTGCAGTTGTTAATCAGTGTCTGCACGTCGTACAGGGGTAATCCCGAGATGGAGAGGTTCTCCACCTCCAGCAGCAGCTCCCCTTCGATTAATTTCCCAGTTTTGCAAAGCACCAGGTCCTGGTTCACCGGGCCGATGTGGGCGAACTCCCCGCTCTCCGCGCCGCCTCGCAGCGGCACGTTGAGCTCTCCGCGGGCGTCTTTGGCCACGGAGCTCTCGGTCACCCTGGAGGTCCAGTGGCTCTTCTTCAGCGCGGGTTTGGACATGGTGGACACAGCCGGAGCCGGAGCCGGGGGGGGACCCCACCGCCGAGGAGAGGTCACAGCAGCGGCGTGTCAGAGAAAGTGGAACCGTGTCCGGGAGAAGCGCAGCAAACTTTGTTCCGTGCGCCGCAGGAACATGAGCTCCGTCCCGCCGCTCTGTGCCGGGCACAGCAATCAAGCATCCCCCTCCGCACCGGAGGAGCTCTTCACTGGGGCGACTCAAGTTTCATTTTTACACCGAAGAACCCGAGATTTAATCCTCCTTCATCGATGGCATGTTACATGTGCCACCGTCTCACTCCCCTGACTCTCTCTCTCTCTCTTTCTCTCTCTCTCTCTCTCCTCTGAAGTGACTTTGAACGATGGAAGTTTCTTCTCCTCCACTTCCCGGCGGCTCCTCTCTCTCTCCTCTGGTGTGTGAGGAGCAGCTGAGCTCACCTGCAGCTGTCAGCTCCTCTGTGAGCAGGTATGAAGCTCCTGTGAGTTCAGGTCGGTCACACTCTTCCTCCTCTCTGCTCCTCTTCTCCTCTTCTCCTCAGTTTCTGTCGAGGCGCTGCAAATGTGTTGCTGTTCGTGGTGCTTTCAAGAGCTGTCGGACAAACTGAGATCCAGCTGTAGGGACATGAATCTAGAAAGCGGCTGGAGATAGAGGTAGAAACATCAGTGACATATTCACTTAATACTTTTTGAATGTTATGTGTAGATGTGTTATTTCTTAATTTAGCAGCAGATACCTTTCCTTTTAAAATGTTAAATTTATTACGGCCTATAACTTGTTTAAATGCCAACAAGCAATTTATGCATTGAATTATATGTTTATCTTAACTGCTAACAATTACTTTAAGGGAAGTCTGTCTGTCCATTTTAATGAACAACTGCACCAGGAAATGTGGTGCAGACACATGTTCCCATCAGAATGAATTATGACATTGAGGATCCCCTTCACTTACAAACAAAGGTCTGAAAGGGAGGTTCTGTTGTCATCTGCGTTTGTTTGTGTTTGGTTGTGTTTGTTTGTGTGTTATAAGAACAAACAAACCCACACTTACTCTATGGGTCAGGGAAGAACCCATTAAGTTTGGTGCAGATACAGATGAGGCAAGTCCAGGATGTATTTTTCTCTTTCTTTGACATTCGGAAAGTTTTATAACGTTTTACTTTGCTTCTCAGAGAATTAAATCAGTATCACGATGAAAAAGAAATCCAGACATGTTTGGGGGACTGAAATTTATGAGCATGTGCAACTTTATGGAGATGCTTATTAAAATCTGGATCTGGTGTAATAAAATGTGTACATTTATGGCCAGCCATCTATTTGGCATTGCAGCTGTTTATTCTGTTTGTACAGTGACTACTAAATATTTAAAGTAATATATGCATTGTGTATGAATATAATTCGTTTGTACTGTTAGAATTCACGACACCAATAGCATCTTGAGTTGGGACACTGACAAATGTTTTAATTTGGAGTTTGGAATACGGAGCCTACAAAGAGCACGTGAAGGCAGCAATGCTACCTCGCACGCATGCGTACTCCTCAGAGCAGTGAGGGCAAACCTGGGTGAAGCCTCTACTATACAGAGTGGGTTAAATTAAAGTTGTTGTGTTTATTTCTATCTATTTTAAAGTGAAATAAAGATTTTATTCAAATGAAATCATTAACTATAAAATCTCTATAGTGATTCGTCAGATGTTCCTAATGCACTTTTGTTTCTATGTGGAGATTTTGAGCCGATACTCAAAGACATTGAATTATTTATTTAACACGCTTGATATGATGATTCAGAGGGAAATTTTAATTTGGTAATGACCTACAGTCAGCGTGTGGCTACACCTTGATGTGAACGTGTCTGTTTGGATTCCTGCATTTCAGGTTAGACAGGAGGCACACCATGTTTCCATGTGTGTGTGGGGCGGGGGGGCTGCCCTCACTGTCCGGACACTCCCAAGTGTGTGCTAATCAGTACATTGAATCCATTCTTGCTTTTTCCACTCTTCGAGTGACGGAGGGAGGAGATGATGGGTTAGTCACAAACAGAATAAGAGGAGAAAGAGCAAAAGCCATGACTGTGAAGCATTTCTAATGTCCAAGATAAATTAAAGCATCACAACAAAAACAACACAATGCTATAGATGGACAGCTATGAATCAGGTGTTATAGAGGAGATAAATACACAGCTTCATCACATGAGTCTCTCATTTATAACTGCAGATGAGCTTTTCCCAAACTAAAAATAACTGAAGCGAAAGTACTCCTGGTCCCATGGGAGAAGAAAAAACATTGGCCTGGATGGGACCGGAAATAGTAAGTGAGCTTTTAAGCTGAAACCTCACAACTTTCCCTTATCTCTGTCCGTTATCAGCTGCTCATACATGAAATGCACGGTTCATATTTATTCACCGCAGTGCAGTTTCCTCTGAGGGAACTTCTCCTCGCAGGCAAGTGATGAACAATAAACATTGATACAGAAAAGTACTTAGCACAAGACAAAAGCCTCATAAATCATAGATATCCTCATTCATCTGCAGAGCGCCATTAAAACTAAGCAGCACTAACTCTGCACTTCTGTCCATCGTATGAAAAATACATTAACTTGAGGTAAGCTGTTACATAGTACAAGAAACAAAATAGCAGCTTTTTTCCTGTGGGAGTTTTTCTTAAGTGATGTGAACCCTCTGATGAAGGTTAAAACAACCTAGTGAAGGAGGAGGATGGACTTGCTTCTTCTTGTTTTTGGCACAGCTCTCAGGATGGAAGTCGAGACAACTGTTAGATGGATCGCCATGAAATTTTGGGCCGACTCTCATGTTCCCATCAGGAAGAATTTAAACTTTGATCATTCCTTGACTTGTACTTCACTTGATCCCTTGACTGCACATATCTAAATCAGATAGCTGCCAGGAAAGTTATGTTTTCATCTGCATTTGTTTGTTTGTTGGTTTGTTAGTAGAATTACGCAAAAGCTACTGGACAGATCATCAACCATTTTGATGGTAGGATACGATATGTGTCAGGAAAGAACTCATTCAATTTAGGTGCAGATTCAGATCAGGGAGGGGATTCAGGATTTGTGCGATAACATTGTGGGCCTTTCTTTAACATTTTTTGTTGTCTTCCCAGAGAACTGTGTGAATATAGATTTTTTTTAAATCACACATATTAAGGGGGTTTTGAGTTTGTGCAATTTTAAGTAGATCCAAGAAAAATCTGGATGTAGTGGATATATATGTGGTTTCATTAGGGGTGTACGCTTTTTTCAGTCCCAGTTTGGTAATAAATTGGACTAAAAACCTTTAACTACCACAAGTGTACAGCTGAGAAATGCGATGTTCCTTAACCTAGAAGGCTTGTTTTAATTTAATGGGACTGCAGGGCTTGGCAGAGGAATGCGCTCTCCTGAGTATAATTCCAGATTGGATTTAGACAGAACACTAACTTTAAGACTCTCATCAGCCTCAAATCTAATTTGTTCACATTTAACGTACAGCACCAGTGTGCCCAAATACAGCCTTAGCATAAACAAACTCTTAATCACCTTGCTAGATCATCGATAAAGTTATTACAGCATTTTACTGCACTGTTGACAGTTTGGATTTTACAGTTCTGATCATTGACCTGAAGGAAAGATGGACCAATGAGGAAGTCCAGGAATTTTGCAGCTGTTGACTCAACAGTTAATTATCTACTTCGTGCCATTTATTGCTTAATGTAAGATCTTTGTAAGGTTTGTATTACATCCAGGGGTAGTTTCGCTGACAGGAAACTTCTCTTTATCACATTCACACAGTTGGACACACCTGGATGTTGCACACAGTAACCACAGTCAGACACTTTGGCCACTGAGCAGCTTCACGGGGAAAGATAGGGTTAAGAGCCTTGCTAAATGGCACCAAGGGGAGTTAATGAAGTGTTTTTACACCTTTCACCTCCAGATTTAGTCCTGCTCATCTGGGGATTGAACCAGTGATGAGACTCCTTCGCTGACCTTTAGGCCACCACTGCCCCACCATTAAGGGGTCAGCATAATGCCAGTCTGAATTCCACTGATTTAAGCCTGGTATGAAGGCGGATTGTGAAGAGTAAAGAAAGGGGGAGTTAGATTTGTGTGTGTTTGAATACATATACGTGCCAGTTACTTCCATCGTGACCGGCAGTGGGGAGGGAGGTCACCCAGCTCCTCTGACAGCTTCCTGTCACACAGTGTCACCCAAATCAGATCGACACAGGCACACTGCTTCTGGCCCCAAAATTTCTTATTCCTTCTCCTCCCATCCATCAGTCGGTGTTTGTCAACGTCTTCTTGTTGGCTCTCGCTGTCTCATTATATTTCACTGAGCAGATATTTGCACGCACAGAGAAACGGTGAATATGTACACAGACAGATTCAAGTGCCAAGGTGTTTATTGTCACACTGGTTGTACAAGTACAATCATGAGAAGAAACTTTTGCAGGAAAGCTCCACTTAAAAGAGAAAATAGAAAAAAATGATGTTGTAATAATAGGAAAGCGATACATTAAATATGTATTTACAAACAATATAAGAATAAATCAGTATGGAACTAGAATGAAACTCTGTAGAAAGCACATATCCACCAAGGCCCAACAGTCCCCTTATGAAACCACATTTAAATTCACGGGACATGGATTTTGCTTTGGATCTGCACCAAATTGCACACACTCATAAAATCCACCCCCTAAATATGATAAGACATTATTCTCTGAGAAATCAATGAAAATGTCAACAATGCCCTATGTCGCAATGTTAAAGAAAATGAAAAAACAATATTTCTGGATGGATCCAAAGAAAACAAACTTACCTTAATAAAACCTAAAACTAACCAAAGTGTTAAGGAGCTCTCTGCATGTCATTCTCTCTCAACGGCGCTGTCTTTCAAGCTGTGAGCTACACAGGACGCAGCTGCGTGTTCTGTTGTATTCACATGATTCAGTCCACAATCACTTCAGTGTTGGACACTACATCACATGAAGGGCTGACTTCACAATCCCCTCCATTATTACATGTTTAGAGGATTTTGTCATTCCATTTTACAGTGCTTTCCTTTTATAGCCAAACATCACAGGTTATACAACATATCCACCGTCACAATTGATATATTTTATGGCACAGCAGGATATTAAAATCGCGTAGCAAACGTCTGCGTCCCTGTGTTCTTGAGAAAGTCAGGACCTGGTCATGGAGAGATCTCATTATAGCTGCTTTAACGTTCACTTCCTGCCATTGTGCAGGTCTACGGTCACACCATGCTGTATGTCATGTCGAAGTACTGCTAGAGCACGGCTTGTTTATCATGAGCTATTATTAACCACCATTTCCATTCATCCAGGCTGACGCGCCGGATGTCACCACTGACAACTCTCGACATAGGGAACTTCATGGCCAACAGTAATAACGCAGCTTTCAAATCTGGCAGCTGAGCACGGAGGACTTTGGTGCTGCAGTCAGACAGTCCTCCACCATTAGGAGCTTTCATTATATGGCTGACTCATCCTATAACCGCTCGCTGATTGGTCTGGTTTTTTAGCGTGATACATTGTCTGTCCCAGTATTCATTACTTATCATGGTAAGTCCAACGGTTTCCTGTTGAGACATTGGAAATGTCCAACAAATGCCTGTTAACATTGTTGGTTGGAGATATTAAGACCACACTGCTTATTCAACCAGAGTGGTGAGTTCTTGTGTTTGTACTGGGATGGTTAGTCTATGTCGGGTTGATCTGTGTAATACTGGACTAAGTTCAGCACAACGATCCAAGATCACAGACTAGATTGATTCTATATCAGCTGATTAACTGATCATCATCATGGTCCGGAAAATCTTCATAGTCAGTTTCCTCCTAATCCTTTAATTTACTTTCTCCTCCGTCAGTGCCAGTGCATCCATCACACACAAAAAAGATGGTGTTACTCTCATACTGAAAAAAATGAGAAGAAAGAAAGCTAGAAAGAATTTGAGTCAATGCTGCTTTAACTTAGCCATGGCTATTATGGCTGTAGAAACACAGGGGATTGTATAATGTGATGCAGGGCGACATCTGACCTTTCAACACATCCATCCTCCCCTACAAGTCATCCCACCTCAAAGCTCCCTTTGGTTTGGAATCTTCCACAGTGTTCCCTCTGACATTTCACATCTCAATCTTTCATGCCTCTGCTATCTTCTCCGGCTATCAAATGACATGAAGTGAACTTAATATAAATATTTCACTGAACTCCTTATTTCTTTTTAATTCTTAGGAACTTTAATGGGTTAGTGAATCTGCCAAAATCCAACGTCTCTAAAGTTTCTTTTAGGGCACATCCATCCTGGCTCGGGCTTCGATGAATGAGATCAGACTGTTGTGATCTGCAGTTGCAAACGACGCAAAGCTCGTTTTGATGGATGAAATCCAAACAGTGTTGTGTGTGCATGTATTTGTGTAATCCTTTATATGCAACCTGCAGGCCACACACGCCCTCATGTTATCTGTGGCGTGACATTGTATTGATGCAGCATTTTGCACATCTGAACGGCAGCATCTGCATCATTCATAAGTCATTAAAACCATATGAACCTTTTATTTCTGAGGTCTGCCAGTGCATCGCAGCATAAGTCCCCTGAGTGGCTTTCCCCGCGTTGGGTAACAAACGAGTTTTGCTCATGTCATGTTCCCTGACCCACGACTTATCCGCGCTCATCACTCTGCATGGGCTGTGTAAATGAGGAGGGTCATTTTTCTGCTTTAGATGTCACTTTAATCTACTTTACCTCTCTCCCCTGATAATGCCTCATTCATCATAATATCCACGAAGAGTTAGAGGGAGAGAGCAGGAGAGAGCGACAGCCAGAGAGAGAGTAGAAGTAGTAGTAGTAGTAGATTGAGAGAGTGAGAAAAAAAAAGTGAAATCCTTCTTTTAACTAATGCGCTGCTGTAAAGCTGAGTGTTGGTGTGGTAGATTAAGAACGAATGGCTCGGCACAAAAAGGCCATACGATTATGTGAGCGTGCTGCGGAGAGCTGTCATATGCAGCCAATGACAGAGGGGGGGACTAATGAGGCACTTGGTACTGTTAGGACCCTTTACAGTACTAAAGCATCCCATAAAGTTAACATGTTTCAGTATTTAAATGTGATCAGGAGTGTGCAACAAAGTCTCCAACCACTTTTAGCCAAGAGCCAGAACAGGAACGGGACAGTGGGTGAATTGTGCAGATTATTCAGCATATTTATCTGCCCAAATCCACGTCAGCACATTTTCAGAGCTGGATCTGATCCCAAGCAATGAAACATCAGCTGGATCTGGATGCTGCAAATGTTTTGGCTCCTCGCTAACTCTGATAAAGCACAGAGCAGGCCGTCCAATCCTCTTCTTCTTTTCCTCTTAATAACAAGAAGAATGAGAATGCACCAGCCATGGGCCATGGGCCATCACTGTTATACTGTATATTTATTAAAGGTATGAAGGAATATCTAGGAACATTTACATGATATGTATATTGAAGACCCAATCGGATTTTAGATTACATCCTAACCAAAGGGAACTCTGTTTGCTTCCAAAACCCACTGCTTGATCACTCAGGTCCCCAAATTTGAGTAATACAAAGAAATGAGCATCATCTTCAATGCTACAATATTACAAGAGAAAAACCTCCCTCTAGGTCACCCTGCAGGAGTCGTCTCCCATCAGGACTGCTGGCTTTAATGATGCCTTCAGACGTGTGACATATGGGTCATCGTGTCAGGAGCGCTCCCAGTTGCCCTCGAAAAGCTCCTCCTGTCAGGGAACCCGGAGAGGATCATCTTTATTTTTTAACAGACAGCTGAGCACAGTTAGGTTGTTTTTTTTATATCTGCACTTTCAGAGCCTTGGGGAAGAGGACTGACTGTATTCAGATGAAGACTGGTAGACATTTGCACATTTGCATGACAAATGAGGAGTTTTGCTTGCTGTCCTGGTTTTTCTTGAAACTTGTATAGGTACATGAAGATAAGTAAAAAATCACCCTCACAAGCTACCGTGGGTTTGTTTTCTCTGCTTATACTAAATGTATTGATATTGATGAACACAGATGCTGTGTGCATTTGCATTTGAATATAATAGCATGTACTTTGCATACAGTTGGTCTGTCAAGTATCAGTCTTGTGAACAATTCCCTCAACCGATCTAAAATTTCCCAAGTGGCCTCTAAAAAACTCACCCACGAAGACTGAACTAATATGAGAAGGACTGATCAACGAAGAATTTCTTATTTGTTTCACTGGCTTTTCTGGCTCTTACCATTGCATCATTTGCTACTTTGGCGTTACACTTACTGCAGCTCAGCCACCCAGGTAGCTTGCTCGTTAGCTCGTCACTAGCGAGCAATGAATCCTGGGATAGGTTGACATGAGCAGGATCCAACAGGTGGATCCTGTTACCATGGAATGAAAGGGCGCATTTGTCGGCCACGTCTGAAAGAGTCTCGTCTAGTCGCACCGATGTTTTGCAATAACATAGCAGTCTTCAAATGCGGCCTCCACAGGATGTGTCAGTGTTTAACACGTGTTTCCTATGCCCTTTAGTTGCCAAAAGAAAATCAGGTTTTATAAATTCAAAGAAAGATTTATAACATTTTTCAGACCCGAAAAAGGTTCTTTCCTTTCTATAATTTTTTCAACCGGTACTTGCATAGATGATGCAAAACATTAGAATTTCCCTTCAAATTATCAAATCACTGAGAACTATTTCTGGAAAGCCAGATAAAATGAAGACCATAGGAAGGAAGTGAAGATATAGGAAAATAGAGCAAAGCAATGAAAGTGGGAGAGAGGATGAAGATCCACGATGAATAGCTGTGTATGGGTGAGGTCACGTGTGTCATGTTAAAGCATAAGTGAATAATTCAAAGTCACACAACACAACGTCTGCAAAGAGCCGGCTTTTTCTTCGCCTTCTACCTCCACATGCCAGATCAGAAGCTACCCATGGAATGAAACAGAACGGAGAGAAGTCAATTTAACATGTCGAGGTCAGAGCTCAGCTGCACATGCTAATGATGCACTCCTGACATTGGGGATATGTAAAAGACAACATCAACAGGGTCATATGCTGCTGTCTTTTCAAAAAGATGCTCAGTCTTCTCTGCTTTTGCTTTGACGTTCTCTCCTCTATGAGTTTGTTTTAGCATAATAAACGAGCGGGAGAGGCATGAATTAATAAAAAGAACAAATGAAGGGGCAGTGTGCTGCTTTCACAGATGGGTGGTTAATGTTAGGACCATATGAGCTGTGCCCTCTGTGCCTGCCTCCCTCTTGCCTCAAGCCAGTACTCTGCATTTCTCCTGATTTCAGATATGATTACATGAAGATGCTCGGCCAGGCCACATGAGCGATGCAGATGTCTCTCCTCCTCTTCCTCCTTCTCCTGTCATTGTTTTCCTGCCTCTTTTGCAATCTTCTCTATGTAGAAGTATATGTTTCGACCTGTCACAGCCGCTTTTCAGAAAATTCAAAGAATAAACCGAATTATCGATTGTTGGGAGGACAACAATGAAGGAGTATCATCTGGTGGTAACATGTGGAAAAGTGTATTGGATTCAGTATGGAGTAACTAAATAAACTTAAACAAAATCAAGCTGTGATGTTTAGGCCCTGAACCTAAAAACTAACAACTTGGCCCTCATTAGAGTGCATATCTCCACAAAGGCCCAACAGTCCCCTAAATCAAGCTGCTCCAAATTACACAAACTCATAGATCAGCTCCCTTTCATCAAGATCAATGAACTGTTCCCTGGGAAATTAGTGAAAATGTAATCTCAATCTGTTATTTTACAATGTTAAAAAACAGATCAATTGTCCAGATCAGTGCCAACATTTACCGAGTTCTTTTATAGTCCATCCTTCTACCAAGCTTTGTGGAAATCAGTTCTGCAGTTATGGTGTAATTCTTCTGATAAACAAACAAACCAATGGACAGGGCTGAAAACATAACCTCCTTGACTTGAGTAATAAAATGCAAACAAACATGGATTAGATGAGGAGCTTAGTTGTGCATTAAAACTTTGGATCTTTAAGCTTGATGACTTTATACCTCTTTGGTAAAAACTTGACAACAATTGTTGATGCTGGGAAAAATTCCTGCTAAATGCAGTTGAGTGTAGAAATGAAGCAACTCTTAAATGAGCCATCCTTCTGCTCCTAATGTATTTCCACGTAAAAAAAAGGGCAAGTTGTTTGCTACACTGAAGATCAGAGACAGATGAATGATGGTTTCAGTGATTGATATGAAGTTGTATAATTCACAGCTTTGTTACTAAAAAGACAAGAATCCCCAAAACTCAGCTAATCTGCTTCATCAGGACTGTGTGGGTGTGATCTGATCACATGCTATTAACATAAGGAAGAGAAAATATTAACAACCCCACAACTATCATCAGATTTTAATTCAGATATGGCCGAATTGAGTTATGTGACATAACCCCTTTTCGTCATGTGCCCCACCCACAGAATACCATGTGAGAATAGCACAGATACAACACACACACAGAAATACACACACACAAATCTCCCATGCTGGGTAACTTTGTTTGTTTTCAGGACACTTGTGTTTAGCTGAAGTAGAAATTCCGACCTACTGCAGTGGTGATCAGTCAACCTAAACCTGTTCAGTTAACTGTGAGGGAATCTCAGATCCCTGGCTGATACCAGTTCAACAGGGTCGTACCTCCTTCTACAACCGTCATCTCCTTTGGGTGTGGCTAACAGCTAGAACCAGATTTTAGAATGTTGTACATGCCACAGAGAGTGTGACAGAACATAGATAATGTACACCAACTCTCTTGGCCCTGTTACTCAAAGGCTTCTCTTACCACAGTTTGCAGATGAAACCCAACTAATTCTCTCATTTCCACAGTCATAAACACAGGTAGCAGCCTGTGCCTGTCTGACTGACATCTCTCAGTGGATGTCGACACACTACCTGAAAATCAACCTTGACAAGACCAAGCTACTTTTCCTTCCAGGGAAAGGCTCTCCCACCCACGGCCTGACTATTACCTTTGACCACTCTGTGTTAGCCCCCACCGAGACTGCTAGGACCCTGGGTGTGACAATCGACAGTCAACTCTCTTTTACCGCCAAAACATTGCTGCAACAACCACATCTTGTAGATACACAACATAAAGAGAATACGTCCTCTTCTCACTCAGAAAGCGGCACAGGTTCTGGTGCAGATTCTTGTCATCTCACGCCTGGACTACTGCAACTCCCTCCTGGCTGGTCTACCCATAGATATATATATAAAGGCTAGATGATAATTATTCATAAGTATGCAGTGTCACTGCAGTGTCACTGCATACTTATGAATAATTATGCTTTTTCTAAAAAATGTAGTAATTTATGCAGTGTCATAACTACATCTCTGACGTTTATAACAAACCAAACCGTTTAAAAATCGGTTGAAAATTGAGCAAGTTATGGTTATTTAAAAAGTACGTACCACTACAACACAATGTTA
Source organism: Limanda limanda (assembly GCF_963576545.1). Lineage (NCBI taxonomy): Eukaryota > Metazoa > Chordata > Actinopteri > Pleuronectiformes > Pleuronectidae > Limanda > Limanda limanda. The sequence goes on from NC_083639.1 coordinate 15,978,634, forward strand.
CGGGTGGGCGAGCTGCCTGTAGTAAGATGGCCGCCATGTGCGGACGTTCGACTCCGTTGGCCGGCAACACAGACGAGACATCTAGCCTTATATCTATGGGTCTACCTTTCACTGCCATCCGAGCTCTGCCTCTCATCCAGAATGCAACAACTCGTCTTCAACCTTCTACCTAAGTTCACTCACACTACACTGCTCCTCCGCTCCCTTCAATGGTAACCAGTGGCTGCCCGCATCCGCTCAAGACACCAGTGCTTGGGTACCGTGCTGCGAACAGATTGGGTCCAGTTTACATCCAGGACATGGTTAAACCTTCCGCCCCAGCCTGTCCACTATGCTCTGCATCAGCCAATCGGCTTGATAATAAACCATCGTCAACTCTGGTGTACATATTTAAAAATACAAATACATTTTTAAAAAGTATTAGAGTAGTAGTTACACTTGTATCTTGCACTTACATGTAGCACGTGTAGTTTGGCTTTTTGAAGCTATTGTACTTCCATGATTCTTGTTGTTCTAGGTTTGTACCTTCGTGATTTAATGCACTTATGTAAGTCGCTTTGGATAAAAGCGTAAGCTAAATGATATGTAATTTAATATAATTTACAGTTAGCTCGTAGGCTGTGAGTCAACACTGACAGACAGCTTAATAAAATCAGAGTGATCACTTCACCTCCTGCTGTAGGCCTCAAACCCTGAAATACCTGTCATGCTGTCACATGTCGGCAGAACAAGGTGGCTATTGTGTAAAGGTGCTGCTTTGTTTGCCTGACCGAGCTGGACGACTCGGTTGGCATGACGAAAGGCTAAAGTACACAAGGGGGTGGGTGCGAGGGTGCTGATGGCCTTGGCAAATTCCTCGCCACATCAGGCGTGACCCCTACCTCAGTTTTGGATTTGGTGGGAAAGTTGCCTCAAAGTTCTGGAGCTACAATGATTGACAAACTCAAACATGTTTGAACACTATTCACAGCCCCTAAAGAGTAACTGCTCTGCTGGTTTTCCATTTCCACAGAAAATTTCCTACATATTGGTATCAAATTTCATATAAAGCGTAACAGATATCCTTTTTTCGGAATATGTAAATGTCACAGTGTTTCTGTGGCCTTGTTTCCTGTCCTATTTCACCCAGCCAGCAGACACACAAGCCTTTCTGCAGCGTCCCTGCAAACCTGACAGTGGAACCATTGGAATCTGGATGTGGTCCAAAGCATACGAAAAAGGTTTGTGTTTATACTTTCTTCATACATTAGTGACATAATGGTAATTTCCCATGGCTCCACCAGATGGCTTTAAATCAAAACCTTGAAGGTAATCTCCTTTTTCAAAGTCTTTACATCAACATTACATCGTTGTTTTCTCAAGCAGTGGGAAAGAAACATTTTGGCGTCAGCTATGAAAATATATAGGCCCCTTTATTTTTCTGCTGAAGTCGACGGATTGGCTAGAAGACTATAGCATCACTAAAGAAAACATTGGATACCACAAGCTGGCGAGATTTCAGCTGCGGCACAAGGCAGGTTTGGCCGAATTTAGCTCCGGTGCAGGAAGCATATGAGCCCTTTTGTCACTGTGCAGGTGGATCTCCTCTCACAGACTGGAGCGGCTCCATCAAACAGCCAACACAGAGCTTTGTTCCACAGCAGTGTAAACTGATATAGCCACATCTGCTCTGTGCACTAGAAAAGCCACAAGGTTTATGATCTATAAAGTGTGTTTGCATGTTAGTGAGCTTGACAACTACATGAGACACACTGATACATATTGTGATAATGTGTGTGCTTGATGGCTGTGTGCATGAAATGCTTGGACTGAAAAATCATGAAACTTTCTGAAACACTGAAGGGGGGCTAGGGTTAGATGTATGCAGCCTCATGCAATTTTGTTGTTGCTGTTAACAGGATGCAATGAAATGATTTCATGTCTTAGTACTCTGAATGCAAACATGGCCTGATGTACTGATGCACAACTAATGCACCTGTACAACACTAAGCAGGAAACAGTAAGAGATTTGCAAACAAAAACACACAAGGTTAACTAGAGGCCATTTTGAGAGGGTTATCACACGAGCCATGACGTCTGTCGAAATGCTGCTGTTCCAACCACGTCCATCTTCATTTTAAGCCTTTATTTTGATCACAACTACACACCTATAATGATTCTCCCCCATTTCTGCATGCTAAAGTGTCCTTGAGCAAGACACTGGACCTCCCTTACGGCTGTGCTGGCAGTTTGTGATCGATGTCTGATAGAGAAACTGTACTGCAAAGAGCTTTGAGTGGTCATCAAGACTAGAAAGATGTAATATATACAGACGATTTACCATTTACAAGGACCCAGTTTTTATCTCCAGGTTCCTCCACAAATACACAGTCACGCAGGAAATCAGGTTTAAAAAAATCTGTCCATGGATACAAAAACGCCAAAGTACTTTGATGCAGGTCTGTGGTGGTTCGTTACTGTAAGTGTCTCGACTCTCCAGGACCACATTTGCCCGGATGGCATGGCACACACACAAGGTCAAATCACACTGTTGTGGCTGGGAATAGTTGGAATGGGAAACAGAGAGCATTAACAGTGGCAGGCAGGCCAACACGACCGCAGCTCCACTGACTGCCAGCTGACCTGCCTGAAGCTGCGTGGCACTACCCACCCTCCGTCTGCAGCGCTGCACAGAGCCAGGCTTTGTGTCTGAACCTAACGCTGATCGGAGGAAGGTGGATTTAACGTGAAGAAAATGTTGCTCTCACTGGGTTCACTGTCTGGGGCCCAGTTGATGATTGTCACGATATATGCTGCTGCCTGTCAACACAACACAACAAGTAGCTGGGATATATATAGTATAATTTTGATCTTCAAATGCTGCGATATTTTCAGCAACCAGTATCAGCCGAAACAATGTTAATGCAGTATAACATTATATTCTACACATTGGATTGGACTGAATCAATAGCACACTTTACAATGTATTACTATATAATTACCTTGATATGCTATCCTTTGTGAATCTTGGAGGTTTTCATTTCTGTTGTCTGACTATTAGAAGGATTATGCGAAAATGACACAACTGGTTTTCTTTGATAGAAGAAGAATTTGGTAGAAGACTGGGGTATGGCCAAAACATTTTGGAGCTGATTCAATTACAGGGTGAATCCAGGATTTTATTGTGTGTCTGCACCAGTGTTGCCAGATGTTCGATAATTATTGAATTTGTACGGTAATTTAGCCCTCTGTAATATATACGATCCACAATGCATCATGTATGATAAATTTATAATTTTATCACACTTTCTTTCTATTATCAGTTGTTATCTGGATAGTAAAATATGGATCACGTCTGTTTTTACACATCTCTTCTCACATGACGTCTTTTCGACCAATCATGCTTGTGATGGTGAACCCCCTAACCCCTAACCTCTCAGGAAGCTGGAATTTTCTAGATTAAAGACTCAAGGCAACTTGTCAGAGCTAACATGCTGGCAAACGGTTATCTATTGACACATTTTTAAAATATGGGGTAACTTTAGCTTTTATTTGGTTTTAGGTTTTTTGGCCACAAATCAAATATCTTTCTGTGTTACCATATCACTAGCAAAGGTGCGGTGCACAGAACAGTGGATTAATCTGCCCTTTTCAAATGAAAGCACCCTAGACAGCTGCAAACTATAGAGATCGGCATGAGAGTAAAACAAATTATTGAAGTTGTGGACTATAAATCATGAGCAATGGGCTGATGGTCAGTAACAAAAAACAGGAAACTGTAGAAACGGCTCATTTTCATTGCTTCCATACTACATGCTGCAACTTTACACCTTGTTATTTGACCCATTGTTAATACTGTATAAAAAATATGGATTACTGCACCTTTAAATGGATGCAACAGTCTTTAACTTAAGATCTACTATACAGATCCAAATCAATATGTGTTCATTTCCCCCTAGATTATCTGTATAGAGGTAACAATCTCATGTGGGCCTGCCACAACAGTAAACGTTTGCTCCATCTGCTATCCCCGTGGTGGATGAAGCCTTGGCAGAAGTCCAGGAGATGTAGAGGGGAGACTGAGCGAGATGTCCCCCAGAGAGAGCATCTGCAGGCTCGTAGGGCGAGGGCCGCGGGACCTGGGCGTGCCTGCTTGTTACTGTGCTCCAGTTATATATTTCACGGCTGTATAAGGTTTCACATGGAGAGGCGGCGGGAAGTAGCCCGGGAGAACATTCAACTGCAGGGAAGTCCGCAGTCAGGAAGTGGACAATAATTCAAAACAGAGCCCCAACAAAAGAGGCCCTTCAAATGTATTGACTTTAAACCATATCTTTTATCCACACATTTATGGCATCCCACTGAAAAGGCACATAAAGACTTTAAAGGTCACAGATGCAGTTTGAAATGGAAGAAGTGCATTTAAGCATGTTTGGGTGGAAGCATACATTTTGGAATTTACTGCACATGTGCCAGTAGATCTTAGATGTTTATTATAGTGTAGAAGTGGCAGAGTTCTATGGACATTTTCATAGTTTTTGTCTCTTCCGCTCACATCCAGTGTAACTGACTTGTTCACAAGCTGACCACATCTGTGTTCAATGAAGAAATACAGTACAAAGGTTTTAAAGGGTATTTTCAATCCTACAGGGAGTGAGTGATCTTCAAAACATTGAATTACAGGTGGAGTATCACTTTAGGCTCATCTCAATATCAAAAGTCATGCGCTGTTTGCTTGTTACGTAAATGGAGCCGTGTCATTGTCCAACACACCACATCCCTCGTATTGTCAACAGATGGCGTGGAGTCTTTTCCTGCATTGACACTACACCACAAACCGGCCACACAGCTATTTATATCTATTTTAATGCGTCTTTATGTGAATATTTAATGCTTTACAATTTTCAAAAGTGCTAAAGTTCTGAAATGCATATTTACCAGAGACATGCACATGCCAGACCACATGTATGTAACCACACACACACACACACACAGAGGCTTCTTTTCCTGCTTGCTGTATAACTGTGGAAACAAAGTGATCCACTTCAGTGAGCAGTCAGTAAAGCATGAGCGTCTCTATGTGCTGTTCTCTGTGCTGAGCGGGATCGTCTGCTGCTTCACGCTGTGCCGTGCTCAGCATGAAGCTGCCTCGCTCACTGGCTGATTCTCTGCGATGCTCCCCAGACCTGCAGGTCCTCACTGGCTTCTCACTGTGATCCGATGTGGCACCGCTGATCAGCTGACTCATGTACAGCGTGTGTGCGAGTGTGTGTGTGTGTGTGTGTGCTTGTACATTCAAATAAAAGGAGAGGGTCGTGTTAGAACTGGTAAAGTGTTTTATGCATTTGTGTACAGAAAAAAGTGTAGTTGAACATGAACATGCATAAACAGGATCTGTATATCGTTGTGAGTGTAGTGTCCTCAAATGTGTGAAAGTTGTTCAGGTCAAGCTCCATGATAATTTAGAAGACTGCATTATCACAGTCAGGCAACTTGTTATGTCTAATTTCTTGTAGGAACATCACTGTCATTATCAGTTTCTGGAACCTTTGGGAGGAAACCAGTGCAGACGTGAAGCCCAGTGACTCACTAACCCAGACGACAGTATAGATCTGTGCTTTTAAAATGGAAAAATCTGCACTATAATATGATTTGTTTTAGGAATTAGATACAAGAAGTGTATCTGACATTTGCATCATAAAAAATGTTAAGGTCTTAACCTTCAATGTAAAGTGCCTTGAGATAATATACATTATGATTTGACACTAAATTGAATGAATCTTTCAGTGAAGGGTTTGTATCTCTTGGTATCTCACTGTCTCTTCCTCAGTAGTCGCCTTGCTGCTTTTTGGTCAGTAGAAAGTAATGAGGCCAGCACACTGTGATGCTCTTTGGCCCTGAGGGAAGACCTCATGCTGCTATAGTAAATTTGTAGCTGTAGCTAAAATGTTGTGACATGACCTGAGGTCATCTATGTTTGGCATCTAATCTACTAGCTGGAATATGATTTGAATCTCAGAACTATTGTGCATGGTGTGCAAGATCTGAAGTTGTCATCACTAAAAACAACTAAAATAACACACGACCGAAACTTAGGACCTACTCTGTTTTCTCTTGAGACTTCTCATCAGCTTTGGAAAGACATGTAAGCTGTTATATAATTATACAATTAGTATTTTTACACATGACAAGATTATCTCATGACTTTCTATAAGTTATTCATCTTTGAATATTATTTGACACGCTGCAGCGCCACCTGAACCTGAACTTTAGAACTCGTATGAGAATAATAGTTAATTCCAGGGAGAACAAGTATAACCTTTCAACAGCCTCATGCACCGTCAGGCTGTTGCAGCTGCCCCCAGACAAAACAGCAATTTCACTGATGCCTTTGCGCCCGGTCCCCTGCCACTATGGCTTACACATATTGATCTCCATAAACATGCTCATAAACTACCTCTAACACTTCTCGCCTTTGAAGCTTACACCAAAGGGGGGCGTCCACTGGGGCCGGGACTGCAGATTATGTGATGTGGTTTATCTAATAACCTCTTGGCAGCATCCGCCCTCTCACTCTCTCTCTCTCTCTCTCTCTCTCTCTCTCTCTCTCTCTCTCTCTCTCTCTCTCTCTCTCTCTCTCTCTCTCTCTCTCTCTCTCTCTCCCCTCTTTTGATTTACCACTCCTGTCCCTCCCCTCTCTTAACCCCATCTTCCCACTATCACTATCAAAGTGGCTGCTCATCATATGGGCAAATATATTCCTTTTGTTGCCATTAGTGATATTAATCCCTTTCACACACACTCTCTGGCTCTCTCTCTCTCTTTGTCACAAACACACACACACACAAATGTGCAATTTTGATGCAGGCACAACACCCATCAGGGAACAAGGCAGGGCAGAGAAAGACAAACAACAAACATACAATGTGTGCATGTGTGTGTCTATTTACTTGCCTGATGACTACTGTGGGTTATCATTTTATGTTTTATAACTGCACGCACCTGCTATTATATGTTTGTTTGCGAAAGTCTTGTGTGTCTCTGTTCCCATTTAGAGTTTTTTACCCACCACTAAACTAGAGGGATTTCCAGATGTGACCGAACAAGTGATCACTGCTGTACGTTCTGTGTATTGTGTTATTCATGAAGTATGTGTAAAGACATCCCCAAATGAGTTAGAAAACTCTGGTGAAGGTGAGTAAATGAGATCCCACAGGATCAAATGTACTGTGAGACTGGTCATTGTTTATACACACAGTGTCGAGCAATTCCTCTGTGATGTGTAAACATTTTTAACACAACTGCCACAAGGTGAAATATCTGTATATTTTGAGAGGTGAAAATATGTGTGGCTACTGGGACCTTTGCTTCCACTGCTGCAGGATGTTCCTCTCTGCAACTGCACACACCAGCTGCTCAAAAGTTCGGATTTAGCTAAGTTATAATCACATCACTAAATTCAAACAAACTGCATTGGTTCTTGCATCTGAGGTTTGTAACTGAGTGGTAAGCTAAATGAACCATAGACTGAATATAAAGATGGATGACAAGACTACAACCCGAAAGTGAAGCCAAATAGTCTTGATCGCCACCTGGTGGATGGTTGCAGAATAGGTCAAAAATACTGCCTCTTAGCGAATAAAAAGGGAAAATGGCTCATGGATCAAACTATAATGTCAAAGTTTCTTAAAGTAGGCTAAAGTTTAGGCAGTTCTTATCACACTAATGTTTGTTTAAGTGTTGACTCTGACTCAGGATTGAACGATTGCTTAGGGCAGACTCCAAATCTGCAAGGTAGCAGTGTTCATATTCAGGACATTTGAGCTTTTTTTAATAGTGGGAAAAAGTTGAGATATGCCATCCATCTTCATATACAGTCTATAAACTGAACTATCTGACAAAGCTAACGTTAGCTTGCAATGTGACCCGTTTAGAATGAGGAGCTACGTTAGCCACTAATACATCACAATAGTCTTTAGCTTTAATGGTCGAACCAAATTTATCATAAATCACCAGTATGAAAGTAGTTATTAAAAACACATTTTAATAATTGATTCATGAATAGTGAGGTAATTCAATCCTACTTTGTTAAACCAGTGCAGGAATGAGAAAGAATAATCAAACTTGTTAAAGTTAAAGTGCTGCCATCTGCTGCTACACGATGCACACTGTGAAAGAATAATCTCATTACCAGAGATTTAGCTCTCTGGCTGAATAATTCCTCAATCCAGTGGCTATTATGTGGCCTTATTGTGATGACAAGTTATCCAGAACCGCAACAAGCACTCTCTCAAGTGGAAATACATTAGTGGGTCTGTCTGGGACAATGCAGCTTGACTGACGGGTGAAAGAGAGGACCACATTCCCCTCTTTCTCCGCAGCCTTTTGATGGGATTACAATTTGAACCAGTGGAGGGAGGATCACTGCATATATTTACTATAGAAGTAGCTTAATAAGATTAGCTTTATTGTATCCTATCAGTCTCAGACGTGAAGCATTACTGCCTCATGCTTTGTACAATCTGCGTATCCACTGATGCAATCTTAACAACCCTGAGGTTTTGAAATCAAAGGATTGAAGCATGAGGCAAGAGAGCATGAGACAGTTTCTGCTAAAACTCGTAGTGCCTTTGAATATTCAAATAAGCTTTTGGGGTGTTAGCAGTAGCTCTCAAAGGATGGCGCTGAAAGTCTGTCACTCAGTCCAACAGATTGATTCAGCCTCAAATATCTCAAAACTATTGGATGGATTGTTATTAACTTTGGTACAGGGATGTATGTCTTCCTCATGAAATTATAAATAGCAGAGTGATTCCCTGACTTACTGCATTATCATTGGGTTAAACTTTACTTTGGCCATGCTAACATGCTAAATCAACAAGGTGAGTGTGGTAAACCCTTCGGCTACCAAACAACAAAGCACCATGCTTGCGTTTTTGCCATAAAAACTATTTCCCTGACTGGCTACTAGTCTTTTATTGTTTTTATAGTACATCATCATGAACTGGCTGACATGAGATTTATTCTGGGTCACATTTTAATGGACTGTTTTCTACGTTTAAAGCACTATGCTGCACTTTTTAGTCTGTTTTTTTATGGTTTTATTTTAGGGAATTTTAGAAACACACAATAACCTAAAACTAAAGCCATACTCTGTGATACAGGTGCAGGGTTACAGAAGATATTAAAAACTATTAATCACTTGTTTCTGTAGCTGTTATTTTATGCTATTTGAGAGTAATTTGCTTTAAGTTGTGTTATATATTTTACAATTGAAGGTTCTTACACAAATAACACTGTTCGTTTTAATGTTAAAGATAAAGTTGATCTATAATTTGGCTTCACGTCTGCATCGCCACTATTACGTTTCCAAAATGTTCAGACTCATGGGTCAGAGGTAGCGTACAAATGCACACATTCTCCTGTTAATTTTGTTTGTAAATATCACAACGTTAGCGTAAGAAATGGCGTACGTACAAAATGGGCTCTGAAAGATGTGTACGCAACAGTAATAAATGAGGCCCCTGATCCTGGAGATTAAAGTTTCAGGTACATCAGAAAAATGTCAAATAAACTACATTTGAATCTTTAATCTCGAGGAGAAAGCCTCAGGTGAAAGTACATCCAAGATCATAATGATTAATCTCAACATACATTGTTTCACTGAACCATTATTATGCAGAAAAATACTCTTCTCATCAGTACAACTTTGCCTTATTTCACATGGCCTGTGTCAGCCCCTGCAGCTCCCACTGTAAATAAAGCCAGAGAAATTGATTAGTGGTGAAAAACATCTACTTTAGCTCAACACTTGTGTGTCTGAAACTTGTGACACTTGTTAGACTTGTTTTACCGCCTGTGACCACTCAAACTGCCCCTCAGCCACGGGAGACGGACAGGTGAAGTCTCTGTCCATTATGAAGATCAGCTTTTGGCACATCCACCCATCTCTCTCCCTCCCTCTGTGTCTCTCTTTTACTGTGTCTCTGAGCAGGTAGAAAAAAATAATCCTCATATCCAGGCTATTAGTCACAGAGGATTAGACCCCTGGCAGAAACAGGCAGAGATGGTAGGTGAGCAGAGAAAGAGAGAGATTATCAGCCGACAGTCTTATGATGTAATGCTCAGAGGCCCCAAGGAAGAGTGTGATCCATGAAACTACAGTAGATATCATAGAGACTGTATATCAAGATGGACGACACAGATCTGCTTCTCCTTCTATCCAGAAATAAAGCTAAAATATCCCAAATATGAACAACTAAGTCTGCTCTCTGGCTCCAGATGTGATCAGGCGATGGCGATGCACATGCTAGACCAATCGTGAACCAGTCTCAGCTGTAGATCATGACCTTGCACCCTGTTTTACTAGCCTTAAAGAACTTAAATAACAGAAACCATCTTTTGAGACAGATCTTTTGGTCCATGTCCTTGTATGTTGGTGATCAAGACGTGCTGGTTTCACTTTTGGGGAGCTGTCATAGTCATTTCGTCCATCTTTATATACAATCTGTTGTAGATACATTTTGATCAGGTGAAATATTTCCAACATGACAGTGAAGGTGGTGATACATGTACCTTTGAACAGGCCTTGGTCACATACATGTTTCTCACATCTAAGTGACAGCACTTCAGGACTGTGTCTTTGTATGAGTACATGTTATGCGTTGTTAACAAATCCATCCCGCTCTTGTAGAGATTCCCTGATGAATTGCAGAGTTTAATATCAGCGTGGATCAAGATCTCTCCACCTCCAACCCTTTCAAAAGCTCATTTAAAAGTCCACACTCATTTGTCAGCTTATGATCCAATTAAACAACCTGGAGGGACCAAACATTATCTGCTCCATTAGCCACAGGCGTGGCATTAGTAGAAAAAGAAGCTCCCATCCTTCACAACTTTGAGACAACTTTTCACTGTTGCTGCTCCTGCAGCAGCTGTTCAGATATTTGATGGGTTTTTTTAAGTCACCTTTTATTGCTTTTCTTCTAGTGCTCTTCCCTCTGTTTTCCTCCTCACTTTATGTTTTATATCGTTATATCCTGAAACTAATCATGCCAGAACCGTTGACTGACTTTCATGAGAATACTGTGCAGGGTTTTATATGGCAACTGGGCTTCAAGTGGATTCATGGTTTGATGTTAATAGCCTGAGGAAAATCATGAGTCAGTTTGGCCTGGGGGTCAAAGATCCACTGACTGATCTTTGGAGGTTTTCACAGTAGATCAGAAAAACATGTGCCCTCTCTGCTGGTGACTTTAGGTAACGCACATTTTTTGCAACATGGGAAACCTTGAAACATGAGGCAATAAATAGAAGAGATGCATGATTCCTGCTGTAAAGATTTAGCAAAATTGAATTAAAAATGTATCCCTATGGAAAAGCCATGTGTTTATTAGAATTGTATCTAATTGATGTCACCTTTTGACCCGACTCCAAGTATTTGTTGTCATTGTCATGCATTATTATGCTGCCACCAGAAATGTCCTATATATCTATGACCTCTTATGATGATTGCTCAGTGCCATTGTGTGCTGAGCATATCCAGTTATCACTGAACACATCGCCAGTCATTTTGAGTGGGCCTGCAGGCATCTAGGAACATTACCATCGGGAAAATTAAGTGGCAGCAGTTTCCTAAGATGACAGACGATGAAACGACCAATTAGGACGATGCAACACATGGCGGTCCCTGAGTGAAGAAAGATAACAACATAGGAAATGTACTGGTGGACTGTCATCAGCCATGTTGGCTGTCCAAGCTATTAACACACGTTTGTGATGCTTGCAAACAGGCTGTTTAAGGTGATGGGACATTGTCTTATTCAGTAGAGTTAACAATAGTCTTGTCTTATATAGTTATAGTTATATGCATGGTTCAATAAACTGACCAGACATCATGTTTTAAAAATAGACGTCTCTAAAGGAGAGCTGTCACTTACTCATTAATCATCTGTCAGTTTGGCAGGTTTATAGTGGAGGAGGAAGTATTCAGACCCGGTACTTCAGTAAGAGCAGCAATATAACAGCATGTTAGATACTTAACTATAATACTCAGTACAAGTGTTGAAACTGACAAATGTGGTTGTGCCATGAAATATCTTAGATAGATAGATAGATAGATAGATAACATTTTCACTGTATTCGTTTGTCAGCACAATTTCAATAGCAGCAGGATTTGAAGCTCAAAGAGAGATGGTCTCTTTTTTTATGATAATTTTTACAAATTATTTGAACAATTTTCATTTCAATCTCTGTGTATTAATAATTATTACAGTTTTTTAGTCGTTTATTTACTTAACTATCTATTATCTCTTTCCCGACTGCCTGTTTTTTTGCAAATGAAAATACATTTCCCTGTAGGAATCAATATAGTTTTTCTGATCTATTTACATAATAGTGTCATATCATATGTTGTATTCAAATAAATGATCTGGAATAACATAATTTTATAGGAAACACACACATGCATTCAATCCCTCGCTGTTATAACAAAATAGTTATATCTACCCAAAAAATATAATACATTTAAATAAATGAAATGAATTAAATTATGAACAAATTTGCTCAAATAATTAGTCTGTCTTACTCACATCTGCAGGGCTCAAATTGATGTATGAACATTGAATATTAAATATATATAAATAAATAAAATAACCTCTCTCCAATACTGCACATCATACAGCCATATGTGTGCACCTGTGGTGGTGGCTGCAGCCAATGTATCTTCATCTTGCACTTATTGAGTGGACTGCCTCCTCAGAGACCTCAATCCAATGGATCCAGGATTTCGGGGATGATAAGCTCTTGAGCAGCTCTGCAGCACCCCGGGGAGCTGCTCCCTCAACCTTCCCCTCTGCTCATCCTGAGACTTTCCAGTCCAGCGCTGGCTCCGAGATACTGAAGGTACCATAACATTTGACATTGATCTTCATGGTGTGAGCTTTAAATTCTGGGCTTTGTAAATGTTGGTTGGCTTCTGATAAATATGCTTTAAATGCTGAGTGTTTTTCCTCCGTGAGGGTTTTGGAAATTTTTAAGGTTTGGTCTTTTGATGCATGAGTAAGTCTCTGAGACCAAACAATTGGAGAAGGTTGCAGATTTGTGAGCACAGAGTTAATAAAGTTATTATTCATTATTCAACTCTATGTTTGTGTCCAATGAATACCATCCTGTGCAGAAAATGTATGAATGTTGATTGACTCATTTAAAAGTTGATTGAACCTCATCTTAATGATTTAGAGGTCAAGGATCATAGGAAAAAAATAACCTTCATGGCTGATTCTCATGAGCTAACACGTTGTGACGTGACCTGGGGCGGGAGGTTGTGTAAACAGGAGAACAAGGTGGTGAAGGAGAGCTTGGTGAGAGCCTCCACCAGTGAGCTGCCAGTTCGATCAATCGATCACAGATGCACAGTTGTACAGGTTTAATTTGTAAGTGTTCACTGGCAGGTTTCGCAAGACGTGTAAGACTGTGTAAAAAAAAGAGCTAAAAAAACAACAAGGTTGTCCCTTCAATGCCCATGAGAGGAATCATCATTCACTGGCTTATATTTATATATTTAAATCACCTACATTGTGTAATGTTGCTGGCTGCCGCCCTGTGTCACTTAACATAAATCATAAAGGGCATTTAAAAAATATTTTTACAAATGAGGACTGCCCCATTTCAGTTTATATTAATGCAGGCCATTAGTGCAAAGATGAATTATGAAATTAGCATGCTAATGGCTTATTATCCCACAATCACGTACAGTGGTCCCAGAAGACTCCTCCCCTCCCTGTGGCTTGATGAGAACATTTCCGTGTGGTGAAGGGGGAGAAAGGCACGAGGCAGAATGCTTGACAGATGATGAATTGTAAGAATATGAATTATACATGCAGGGTTCATGAAGGCATGTAATGTTTTTATTTCCTCACAGTGGCTCAATTAGGTCAAGACATTTTATTGTAAAGATGAATCATTGTTCTGCAATAGTGTTTGGATTTATTTGTGTAGTATTATTGCAAAAGGTGTTTATCTTCCAAAATGTTGTTCCAAAGTGTGTATTCGAGAGTATAAACCCTGTTACATTGCCTGATTAAACAGTGTCTATTTGAGATATACAGTACAGTGTCAGAATAACATTTGGCCACTAGATGGCACTGCGATACCACGATAAATCAGGCCAAGCTGTCCAGATGTTATTCAGATGTAAAGGTCAGCTTCTCCCTCAGTGCTCACAGTGTCTATGACTCTTTGCTATTTATAAGGTCATCGTTTGCAAGCAGAGGATAATCTGATGTAACATTTTTGTAGCTGAATCATAATTGTCGTCTGCAACAGAGTGCAGAGTTGATCACTATCAAAGTTTGGACCTTGCTCTCGTTTCCAGAACCTCACAAGGTTCTCCAATGTAGCATGAAGGTGACAGTGGGGAGACAAGAGGGGTCGGGCTAATGTCTAAAATGTATCTCCCCTAATGAGAAGTTTCCGGTACGAGTTTCCCAGCAGCGTGGAATCGTTTTCACATCCTTGGTAACAATTGTCGGAGTTCTCCTGCGACTCGGTGACAATGCAGAGTGTCAGTGTGTCACGCTGAGGCCAAATTGGGGCCAGTGTATCAGCACATGCAGGGATGAATCAAATGTCAGTGTGACAGCGAGCGTACGAGAGCAGATCCATATTTCTATTAGGCTCCACAGACGGAACAGATAGGACTGGATTGCCGAGCATGTTTGTGCATATTTTACAGTAACACAGCTCCTTCATCTTCATTGACTCACAGGGACGGGGATAGAGACGCCCCAGTGGAGTTTACAGATGCATTTACTAGGCAGGCACACACACATGGTCACGCAACTGACACTTTCCCTGTCCTCCTCTTCCATTTGATGTGCATGCCCTGAATCGATCCATACAAAGCGAGCAGTTCTGTTCAGGCTTTTTGCCACAAGAGCCACTCCGAGACTTCTCATTCTGGCTGTGACAGGAGACTGGTGTTATTGATCCATCTGCAGCTGCCTGAAGGGACTGGCTGCCAGTGCAGATGAAATCCACTTGTTCACATCTGGTTCATCTGCTGCAGAGGCCTGGAGCACAGTGTGGCCTATTGGCAGGCCACACATCAACTTTGAGCTCTCAGACCCAGATGACACTGGTGGATATTGACTGTGCTGTGCACTGTGAGGTGCACTAATAGAAATGAAATGTGGTGCACCACAGCTGAACTTAGTTTCCTTATGGAAAGCAAAGAGTGTTGTGGTGTTTCAGAGGAAACTGAGGAGTTAGAAGTTACTACATTAGCCAGATTTACATTTGGCTGTTAAACACGATGATCAAACTGGTCCTGCTTTAGCTGCTCATTCCACTTAATTTATTTTCCTTAGGCCAGATACCTCCTGTTTAGCCACACACTGGCAACCAGATGCATTGTGATGCAAAACCTTGCTCTGTATAGGAGCGTACTGTACATGTTACTGGCGTATTCCACCAGAGGGCACACCACAGACCACATGGAACCTCCAAATTTGCTTTCTGTAGATAAAAACATGGCGACACTGGAGGTCACACACAGCCCAAATCCAGCCAATACACTGCCCCTACAATTCATGTGCATATTGCATTTTGCAGACATGTAGCATACATTTCCGAGGGTTTGGAAAATCAATGCACTAAATGGACACGTAATGCATGAGGCAACCATCTTTCTGGCCTTAGATTCTGAGTACCATCTGAGCAATGAAGTGGTATAAAGTACTAGATTTAAAGATAAATTGCATGATAACAGTAGTGATGACACTCTTAACTTTCCTTATCATTCTTCTCAACAGAAGTGTTAAGGAGAGGTTGGGCAGTTCTCTTACCTGGAGCACGAGTTAACTCCTGAACTGCGTCGGTAATTAGCACAGAAAATTTGAAATGTTTATTTTATACTTAATATTAATACTTTTAGTTAAAATGCTTGTTGAAAGACCATGTTAAAGTTTAGAAATAACCATGTTTGCAGCAGTTTGTCCTGGGATGATCTGCTCTGCTTGTATTTACATATGTACCAGTGCGAGAGCAAAGCATGATGGTATATATTGTTCAGTTAGGTTGTTCACTACTTTTTGTGATGCATTGTTGGAATCAATGAGTGCACTAGATAACTAGAAAAAAAAGGAGATAACATGAACAACTCACATCTAAAGAGGGTTTCAAAACCAACCAGGACATGCTGTAGAGTCAAGAGAGTCACTCGGGGCACTTCATGTGTGTATCAAAGTGGCAACCATGAGAAAAGCTGTGCACTGTTGCATAAGGTTTTGTCGAGCGTTTAAGTAGCGATCAGGCATCAGCCACTAGAGGGCAATCAGGATTGGCAGGGATATCTGTCACTGCAGTCACAAAGACAGGGCGGCATTAGCCGAGTCAACGAGGTGTGGGCTGTGCTCACTTCACACACAAATGTTCTCTAATGGAAACGAGCACATCATACTATAGAAAAAGTTAAAGGAATTTCTTTGGTGTAGAAGTGTTTGAGTTTCCCGTCCTTTGAATTGTGCTGTTTGAGCCGCCGTGCGTGTGAATCCATTCTTCTCTATCAGACCATCACCTACTGAATGTGTGTGTGTGTGACCCAGTCTATAGGGGGAAACTGTGTGTCTGAAAGAAAAGCAAAAGGCAGCAATAGCACGATTATAAAGAAGTGAGCCTCGCTGTAGCGATTCATCACTTGGTACAGGACGCTGCAAACAAAGCTCACACCATTCTTTTTGCAGCTCTTTGTGAAATATTGCTGTTTGGGTGCTCTCACCTTCTCCTGCTCAGCACTTAGGCCGTGACAAATGCAAGTGTCGCCTGTGACTGGGAGCCGAAACAGCGAAAGGCCAGTCAGTTAACACCGGCCGAGGGAGGACGTCAGCCACACTAGTAGTGATGAATAGATACTGTATCTCCTTTGTGATCATTTTGTGTATTTGGCTTTCTGGCTGTACATGTGTCCTGCTTTTACACTGGTCAGCACATTTGTTCAGAGACACTTCAACCTACTGGTTCTTTCTGTCCCACCAGTGCCCTTTCACATTTGTTAAACCATTTTGATGAACAGAAATAGTTTATCTTTGTAGAGAAGAAAGCAATTTTTGTGACATTTATATATTTCCTTTAAAAACCTTGAATCTGGGTTTCGAGCGAGTCTGCATTCTGAAATAACTTTTGAAGCTGAGTGTTTTATTCTTGTTCAAAAATGACAATTCCTCAGTGAGTTTTGGATTTATGTAAACGTTACAAAATATCTCCACACTCTGTGTCTCTAATATTCATGTTTAATACTGTACATGAGTGAATTATAAGTTAACTTAATATCCATGAGAAACAAAACGGCCATTAACGTGAATGTAGATGTTAACTTATTCATAAATAATGAGGAATCAATTCATTGAAGGGAATGAAAAAATGTGTTACTATATAAAACAAACCACCAATCATAATAGCAGCAATAGTAAACCTGAGCACATATGAGGCTTGTTATGAGGCCTTTACAATGATCCTTTGTGAACCAACTAAATGAATTAATATTATAATGTAACTAAATAGTTGAGTTGCAACCAGCATTAGACATGTAATGCATAATATTCAAAACTTCCTCTTCAGTATTGTCCTCTACAGTGTTACAGGTTATGTTAGCTGATGTCTCTGCAGCAGAAGAGATGATGACACACTTCCTGGCG
Source organism: Limanda limanda (assembly GCF_963576545.1). Classification (NCBI taxonomy): domain Eukaryota; kingdom Metazoa; phylum Chordata; class Actinopteri; order Pleuronectiformes; family Pleuronectidae; genus Limanda; species Limanda limanda. The sequence goes on from NC_083639.1 coordinate 15,996,306, forward strand.
AATCCACGTTCCACTTCTGTGTGTCAGCCCCATCCCTCGGCTCACCTGCTCTTTCTGAGACGACGACAACCAGAGCACAGAATTCATCAGCATGCATCGTGGTGAAATTGATCACTGCAGTCGATACCAACTAGTGAAGCCACTGGCACGGGCGCTGCAGAGGAGGAGGAGGAGGCATCAGTAGTGCTTTGTCTCGTCTGTGATCTATCTATCTTCAGGTGGGAGCGAGGTATGGGATCAATATGCTACAGGCAGCTCATATTTCAGTGGTGGCCCAGCAGGGATGAGAGGCCATGAGGTGGGGGAGAAAGGGGGAAGTGGAAGATGGGATGAGGACATATGGTTTGCAGGGCTGCCGGGGGTCAATCCAAAAAAGCAGAAGGCATGGAGCAAAGGCATGTGATGTGGATGCAGCCAAAAGGTGAGGAAAGGAGAGAAAACTTTTAGGTCTGTGACGTAGGCGTCAATAGTGCAGCCGAGGCTTACACGCTATATGGACGGCGGCGCAGCCTGACAGCTTGTCGATTCAGTGAATTTATAATGAATGTTCTTTTATTCTCCGCTTTCTCTCTAACCTTTCCCGTCTCCTTTCCTCCCTTTATCTCACCTCCCTCCTTCCTCCCCTCCTGTCACCTACCTGCTCTCTTCATTTGGACCATCAGTCCTCCCTTCCACCCCCTCCCCTGCCACGGACTCATGTAGCCTCTCATCCCGAGAGGAGAAAACGAGGTTTATGAAAGGCGCTTAGTCGCATCTCCTCCCATCCCTGCTGTCGCAGTGTCCTAATGATGCAAATGTTAGGCCGGCTAATGAGCAGGAGTTGTGTTTGGGCTGAAGTTTACCACGCTGCTTGACCACCCTGCCTCATGAATAATATCGCCGTGTCAGAATCAAGATGTGTGTTCCTCTCAGCTCGCGAATAATGACCATTACAGATGGCGCTTCCTCAAATTACGTCCAGGAAAAAAAACGACAATCGCTCGTCTGTAACAGCGTCTAAAAGGAGCAACTGGGCCCTCAAGAGGGATAATGAAAATTCATGATAAAGAATTCAGAATGTCAATTATCAGATACAACACACACACACACGCACACACACACACACACACACACTCAGAAAGAAGCAGGCAGAAAAAAAGTCTAAAAACTTCAGGGGGAACTCTACGCACCCTCTCACCTCTTTGAGTCACGTGACCTTTTGACCCAGGGTTCATTTCGGCTGTCATTTATAACACACACGTTCCTCTGAAGGCGAGCGAAACCCATAGATGTTGCTTCTGTTTTGACAATAACCCTTATATCTGCCTGCATTTCTCTCCCTCCCCACCTCGTGGCTTAATCCTCCGTGCTTTTGCCCTTCAGTTTTTCAAAGACAGCCCGCGGGCTAGAATTGCCCTTTGCTGACTTGTGGCTGACGGTGAATAAGTTCCCCTCTCGTCTCCTCCCTTTTATCTCTGAGATCATACTCGGAGTGGGTCAAGATCAATGGTGCTTCCTGCAAATCTGCCCAGGCTGCGGGTGCCTCTCATTGACCTTACACAGGGGTAACTGAGCCCCATGTACTTCTCTGGGTAAATTCACCTGCCTCTAACGGGTCTTTATCAAAAAGACACAGGCTGTTTGTTTGAGTTCTTCAGTTTCAAACTGTAAGATGCCCTCCTGACATGTAGCCAGGGACACATTAAAGCGACTTTCAGACATGCTCTGAACCCAACATCCCAAATGTCCTTGTTCTCCCTCGTGAGAATACAGCAGGAAAATATCCAAAAATTCACGAAGAGCAAGATGAGATTTCTATCACGCAACACAGACGCAAAACTGAAGGAACACAAGTACCTCAGATGTAGAAGACACTGACGAAGATGTCAACTTCGAAAGACAACAAGATGCGAGAGGCTTTGGTTATATGGGCCGATGCCGGTGTTGATGTGTTGTAAACAAAAACATTTGCTCTCTGCAGCAGAATGTATTTGTCCTGCTGCCTGCCAACAGTGTATAAGGGATGTGTGACAGTGAAAGTGTTGCACATAGATGCACTGTTTGAATGTGTGTTAAAGGGACTCTTACCTTTGTTGCATTTGAGAATTACAGCACATTCGAATCATCCCGCCTTCCTCCAATGCCCCACCCCCTCGTTCCCATCCGCGGTGTTTTTTCTTTTGTTTTTCCCCCTGGGAGCGGCTGTTTCAGTACGCCGTGGACCACTTTGGTCTGCCATCGTCAGTCGCTACGGTCGATACGGTCGCTACTCGCTACTGTCTGCCGTGGAATCAAAACAAACCCTATAGTTGAGGACGCTCCTTGATGACGCGAGCCCGAATGCGCCACAAGAAGCAGACGGGCTTCCTGTCTGTTTCCATGCAGCAAACAGACAGGTCTGTCCGCCAATAAGGTCCTTCGGTCCGAAGAATTTTATTGGTTGAAGTTTTCACTAAATAGAGTGAAATAATTGTTTGCTTTAACTCCTGGTGGGTCTGTCTTGCATTTTAGAGTGTCATTACCTTATTAATACCAATTTAACCTTATCCACAAAAAGTGTAAAAATGCAACAAAGGTAAGAGTCCCTTTAATGAATAACAAATACAGACCATTTAACACAAATTACCTAATTTTCCGGACATTTTCCTGGGTTTATGTCATGAAAACAGCTCAAGTTAAACTGACGTTGCGGTGAGTGAAGGTGTCAAAAGGTGATAGGTTGAGATTTCCCCACTGATCATTACATAAATAACTAGAAGCTACTTCAGCCCCACACGGTCTTGTTTAGAAACGTTAACACTTTTTAATACCGCCGTAAGGTTTTTTTTGTACGAACAGTCCATTGAGACTGACACAGATACAGCGATCGGAGCACAAATGACAAAAATCTCAATAACCAAGGACGTGCTGTGACAGGCTGATAAATGGCTTTGTATGATGGAACAGACAGTACTCTGGACAAACTTCTCCACAGCAGCACAAAGAGCGAAAAATCAATTTCAGGTATGGTATAGAATTAATGTGCTGTATTGACTGGGCTGGGGGGGGGGGGGGGGGGGGTACGGGACAGCCTCAGTCTATGTGCGAAGGGATGGAGCGTTTAGTGTGGAATCAAGTCAGCATCACAAAAACTAACACAGTGGTAAAACGTGACCACACAACCTGACGAAAAGAGACCACAACAGCCCTCACACATGTGTTCCATGAACTGTGTCCTCTGAAGAGCCGCATCGAGACGATGAAAGCATGAAAAGTGGAGAGAAAGTGATGCTGTTGTCGTCCTCGGGCCAGATACAGACGGAGACAGCAGAGACAGCAGCCCGGTCCAGACCCAGCTGGGGCTCACGATCACTGGGATCCCTGCGAGACCGGCTTCAACAAGATGGATGGCGAGCAGCGAGCTTCAAACTGGGCGCACTCAGCCCAGACATCATTAGGTCCGGGCTGAATAAAGAGGTGGCGGCCCCTCGCCTGCTTTTCCCTAATAGGAGGGGCTGCCTGTCTGACAGCAGCACATAAATAACGCAGTGAGCGTGTCACTGGAAAAAGAACACACTCACCTGAGCACACTCACTCACTGGCATCATGAGGGAGATGCCATGTTCTTACACAAGAATATAAGGCCCTGCAGTTATTCTGTACATGATTGTGTGTCTGTGTGTGTGTTTGTGTGTGTGTGTGTGTGTGTGTGTGTGTGTGTGTGTGTGTGTGTGTGTGTGTGTGTGTGTGTGTGTGTGTGTGTGTGTGTGAAGGTAGGTCACAAGCCCAGTTTTAATATCTAATTTTAATATTACTGAATACATTTATTTCTGCAGGTGTCAACGAGTACAGCATAACCCTTCATACATCTCAAACTACAGTCTATACCACCTCAAAGAAAATAATTTTGTGTTCTCATGGTTCTTCTCCCCTAAACTCCTTTTTCTCTCTCACTACCCGACTTTGTCACAGAACAGAGGTTTTCTGCAGGAGTCACTCGCCTCTTATATTCTGTTTCTTCAGCAGTGGGAAGTAGATCCAGCTCTCATCCCCTCAGGGGGACAATCAAGAACTCTCTTAGGAAGATGGAGGAGTCTGATGAGAATAGAAAAGGAAGTCAGAGTTTAGTTTAATTAGGCATGTTTGTGTAGCTCAGTAGATTAGTTTTCCGTGGCTACACCGTCTTTTGCAACTGGAGAAGACAAACATAAGTGTTCCTAAAGAATTCCTACACCTTTTTTGGAAAGAATATTCCTGACTTGTGGTGCCAGGTTACTTTAGTCTTTTATCTCTAGGATTATTGTCATTATTATTATTATTATAATTACTATTATCATTTATGTACTTCCTTCTGTATTTTAACAATTTGTTTTCATGCTATGCAGCACTTGTACTTTGTGTTGAAAACAGGTCTCAGTCTTTATATTATCATTATTATTATTAACATTCTACCAGTTTGACCAATTATTATTTAAAGAAAAAGAAATAATATTACTGCTAGCTGACTTCATATTCTTTGTGTGTGGTGTGCACTCATACCCTCAACTCCTGCACAGAGCCATTGAGATCTTTTCTTTCTATTTCAATATCTAATAGGATCTTATTTACTATTTTTTTATGTAAATTACTTGTTTTGTTGTTGGTATTTAAATTTCACTTTGTAATCCGCGGCATAGATGGTTTTGGTTTGTGTATGATGTCAATAAAATATTGAGAAAGAACAAATTCACCTCAAGGAGCTCAAAGTCACGTGAGCAGCGTGCGTCATGACGTCAGGCTGACGTGCGTCGGGCAAGATGGCAGCGTCCTTGAGAGGCATGTCTCTGCAGCAGCGGTGTGCAACATGCTGAGCAGCTGGAGATGTGAGGCGCTGAGCTGCTGACAGAGACACACCAACATGGAGAAGAAGCAGTTCGTCGCCTCCCTGCTGGTGAGGCGCTCATATTATACACAGTGTTAGTGTAGGTGTCCATGTTGCTAACAGCTAACTGCTAATGTAACCGGAAGTCATTCATCTAGGCTGCTTATCATCAACCAGTGTGTAAAAGTCAGTGTCAGACAGAAACAATGACCGCGGTCATGTGTCCCGTCGTTTGTGAAAACTCGCTCACACACACACACACACACACACACACACACACACACACACACACACACACACACACACACACACACACACACACACACACACACACACACACACACACACACACACACACACACACAGTGCAGGTCATTGGAGCAGAATGCAACTTGAAGACAAACGATGAGAGTTTAATGAGACTGACCAGGGATGAGTGATTTGATTTCCACACATATTTCCCCTCAATCCTGTTCATTAGGGATGGGAATTGGCAAAAATGTGACGATTCAATAGTATTGCGATATTTGGGCCACGATTCAATAGTATTGCGGTTCTGCGATATATTGCGAGTATTGCGATTCGATTCTGCGATATATTGCGATTCATGTCCCCCATATTATTCAAAGGCATTACAAAAAATTAGGAAAATAAGACTGCTCAACTCACTTCAAATGTCACATTTAATTCTACACATTAACTGAAGTGCAAAAACTAAGAAAGGCTAGTGCAAAAACTTTGTTCTTGAACATCCAGGACACAGGACCTTTGTAATTATTTTCTGAATAGGAGACCTCTCACATGAACGTTGAGCTCCCAGCACATAACTTACAATTATTTAAATACAATACAGTAACATAAAGCAGACATCATAGAGTAACATAAACCTGAGAATAATCATATAAATAAGAGTAACCTTGAGCTTCAATCAAATTGAGAAAAATAAACAAATGTTTACTGCTAGAGTCCAGTCCAGTTGGCTGCAAGGTCATGACACAAAATGTTAAATTCATTTGGGAATATTGGCATTTTTGTTCAGAAAAAGGAGTTGGTCAACCTGCTCAGATGTTAAAGTGCTCCTCTGGGCTGTTACTATATCTCCTGCAGTGGAGAACATCCTTTCCGCAGACACACTAGGTATCTTTTAAACTCTGAAACTCTCCTCGTCATGCTTTGCCAGCCAGGGGCTGTTACATATATAATTGTAAATAAAGTATTAAAAAAAAAAAAAAAAAAAAAAAAAAATTGCAATACTTTGTGCTACAGTATCGATAGTATTGCGGGCGCAAAATATCGCGATACTGAACAGAATCGATTTTTTCCCCCACCACTACTGTTCATAGTGAGCCCCACTGTCAGTATGTCAAGTCTCAGAAGACTTTACTGTAGAATGTCTGATAAGAGTAAAGGCAAAGATGGCTACTCATATCTTGCTCATATTAAATACTATTTTAAATAATACCTTGAGAGGTGATGCAGATATTACACTATTTCTCCATTATTATACAGACATTTTGTCTCAGGATGTTGGAGGCGGCAGCACCTCGTAGTGACCAGCTGCCACAGCTCCTAATGATGCACAGTGTTGCCTCCTTTCTAGTGATGTCACGAGAACCGATACTTACGATACCTGTCGATACTAAGATAACAAAACACAGAAGATGCCCATTTTTTGAAGCACTGTAGGCACCGTGAGCTTCGATGCTAGCAGCTGTTAGCAACTTAGCATCAGCCTCCACTTCTGAACATGAAAGAACCTGTGGTAGCCTTCAGTTCTCAAAAATACTCAAAAGGGTATAATTTGTCAAGTCTGGGCTACTGTAAATAACATGGCGCCCTCCATAGAGAGGAATCGCTCCCGATGTAAATATAAAGTGTTCATGTTTGCGGCTATATTCTGATATGAAATATATTATTTGACTGACTAAACAATGCAGAAAAGTTGTCCATTTGTGTTTTATTAGTTCTCCATATTTAGTAGTTTGTGTGTTTTTCTTTCTTTGTTACATATTGTTATTCGGAATTAAACCCTTGATAATCTGTATAAATATCAATACATTTATAAGGGTTTGATAATTAAATCTTAGGAATAATCACAACATAATTTATTTCTTAATATATATTTATCGGACAATATGTCTGTATCCCACATTTGTTCTTACTCCTTCAGTACCTACCAGCTCCTAAAATGTGTTTTGGTCAGGTTCTGCTTTTTACCATATCAATGATGATATGAAAGTGTTGTTTATTGCTTTTTGTGCTGCCACCAAGTGGCCAAACAAACCACTGAATGCAGATTTAAATACAAGATCAGAATACTTGTTCCATCACTGGTGGAGTGTGCAGTGCAGCTCTGTGTCTGACATAGTGATTTAAATCTCCTCAGGCTGGAGGCTGTGCAGGGATGTGTGTGGATCTGACCCTCTTCCCTCTGGACACCATTAAGACCCGGCTGCAGAGTCAGCAAGGTTTCTATAAGGCAGGGGGCTTCAGGGGCATCTACGCAGGGGTCCCATCTGCTGCTGTCGGCTCCTTCCCCAATGGTAAGACAGTCACTGATAGCCGGATATATCTTCTGATGTGAAGGACGTTCTCCCAGTGGTGGAGCCTGCACAACAAAGACTCTTCTTTGTGTGGGATCAGGCTCAACCTCTGTGTTGATCGCAAAATGCAGAGTAACTGTTTGAGTTTGGCGTCAAGAGCTTGTTTTAGCTGTGGCACATTAATTTACTTGTTTTACTCGTCATGCATCAACATTGCAACTCTGCAGACTTGTTTGTGTCGTTGCTCAGATAAGTGTAATAATTCACTAAAATTAGCTTTATTTCTTTGCTTTTAAATTGCATTTTTTGAGGTTGGATGCAAAAACAGTCAGTTTCAAACCATTATAGCAACTATAAATAAACCTATTCCATCCATATGCATATTATATTATATTTCATATGCACCTTTAACATAGTAATTCCAAGCAGATCTCTGTATGAAGGAAATTCTAAGTTATTATTATTTTTTTTTTAAATTTTAGAACGACATTGGATTCAGACAATTCTATGTAGTGTAGGGTACCAACACAAGCAGTGGTATTTGATTATCAATAGATCATGTAATCAAAAAGTTACACATCTGTCGATTACTTTTGGTCTGTATAAATAATCCTAAACTTAATTGTAAGCACACTATCAAAGAAAAAAATGAACAAAGATGAGATGGTGGAATCCTATAATATGTGTATAAATACATATGCTTATACTATATATATATGTATGGAAATAGTTTGCAAATTAAAGTTTGAACTTTTTCTGTATGAGGCACACTTTCTTAGCCACACACACACACACACACACACACACACACACACACACACACACACACACACACACACACACACACACACACACACACACACACACACACACCCCCACACCCACACCCACATCCACACACACACACACACACACACACACACACACACACACACCCACACCCATACCTACCTCAGTGTCTCCCCTGTCAGTGGTAGTGAGGGATATTAATTGCTGTATGGTGGTTGACTAATGGGCCTTAAATGGCTGTGGTTCTGCTTGGTTTCAGCTGCTGCTTTCTTTGTCACCTACGAAGGCACAAAGTCCCTGCTCAGCGCCGGCGGAGCACTGGCAGCGCCTCACATGGCACCTGTCACTCACATGCTGGCCGCCTCCCTCGGCGAAGTAGTAAGTCTGTCTGTCCATCACTGTCCCTTTTTGTCTCCTCTTGTGGATTTGGACTCTTGTTTAACTGTACACTTTTAAATCGGTTGTTAATACAAGTCTCGTTGTTTCTTTCCCACCACTCCCAAACCAACACCACGTTATTGCCTTACAGATTTCACAGATCACTATATAAGGGAGGGCAGCAGGGGAAGGGTGGGGGCGGGGGTGTGTGGTTTTGGCTGAAGGCCCCAGAGTCCAGCTGGGTGAGTTAAGGGGGCTTCCTCTGGACAGTCCTAGCATTTCCCCTCCACCAGCTGGGTAAATAAGATCTCATTACTGCATACTGACTCATGCACTTTCCCAGCTCCGGCCCCCTGACTCTGCCAATTCAGACCGGGGAATTTGGACTTGAAAGCAACGAGGAGCAATTTCCTCCGTCCGTTCCCTCCCGATCACTCGCAGGGAGCCGCGGTGAGTCTGAGCCATATGGGGTCCATGGGTAGTCTCAATGGCATGAAGTGAGGGGGGGGCGTTGAGGGATTGGGTATATGGAAAGAGCGATGCCCCCCTAGTATGCCAACACAGCTTCCTGTAAAATGCTAGCTTGTCAGTATTCATGGCTTTTTGGATGGATGTAATTTTGCCAAGTTTTGCATGTTTATGAAATGGAATTATTCCACACATACCCAGCCCTAGTATTTTCACTAGGGCCGGGTGCCAATCTGGTTCCTACTTGGCAAGTGCCGTCCGGACTGAATCACAATGCAGATTTCAGTGCGTCATTTCGGTGCCTGAGCTCAGAACTGAAATAGTTGTCCTGCTCAGGCAACATTAACATCACTGCTCATGTCTAGTTGACGTTACACTTGACTCTGGTGGCAAAACACTCTCTACATGGCTCAGACAGCTCGTGGCGTTAGCCTACACTTAGCTGTTAGCTAGCTCACACTCGTCGACCTGACAATAAAAATGTCCCTAAAGCTAAACAATCCAAAGTGTGGCTGTATTTCACGTGAAAGGATTCCTAAACTGGGACGTGCAGCAAATGTTTGAAAATGGTTCAGTGGAAAGGGAGGAACACGAAAAAATTAATGAAGCAACTGGCAACACAGGACACATTTGAAAGCCGAGGGAGGTTTCACTTGTTATTTGTATTGTTAAATTTAGCAAACTTTAAACCGTTAACAGTTTAATTTGATTATTGATTGTCATTTTGGGTTTTCTTTAAAGAATATAAATTCTGATATCATTTAGGCAACAGAACCAATTAAAAAATTATTTAGATCCAGTATCAGAAAAATACAAAACAATACCCAACCATGGTTTTCCTTGGACTTAAGTGGATCTTGGTGTGTCGCAGTGTTGAAGAGGAAACCATGTTACTCTCAGATCAGCACAAATTCAATAAGCGTAACACTTGGTTTAGGTCCGGTAGTTGTCACAAACAATATGCCAATTATTGCAGATACCGTATAAGTTTAACGCCGTCGGCACAATTTTCAACTTTGTGTTTGTGGCCCAGCACTGATGAGAATGAAAGGTGAGGCTGAGGTTGCAGCTACGTTTAACCCCTGCTCCTCCTGTTCTGGATTTGAGCACATCAAATGCACAAATCCTCGGAGATGAGCTGAGCGGAGCAGGGGAGGGACTGGATACGTCTTGTTCAAAGAGCGTAATCTCCGGGTTTAGCCATGAAAGGTTTACCCCAGTGCTGCCCCGAGTCCACGCAAGGCCTATATGTCTGCTCTCTGATGCAACTGCTGCCACATATGGTTCTGCATCTCCTCACTCATCGTTAATGACTTTAAATTAAAAATGATTGCACTTAGGGTCTAACAGAGGTGGTAGCAGCCGGACTAGCTGGGGTGCAATAGATCTGTTATGTCTCCTGCTGTGGCAATCTGACGATTAATCAATTAGCTGATAAGAGAAATGGAAGGTAATCAGTTGACTGATTGTTTTGGTTGTTTACCAAGTTGAATGGCAGGAGCTGTCAGGTTCTCGCCTCTTAGGTGTGGACATTTGTGGCTTTTAAAAAACGCTATACCTTTTGGTTTCAGTAATTGTTTATTAGTTCGGTCTTCGGTAAGCCTTATCACAATCCTGGAAAACCTGTCAAGAAATGTGTTATGATGAAAATAAATGATTTGAATACACTCCAGCATGTTTCTTCTGTTTTTGCTGGTGTGATCAGCAGGATCATTTGTTCTAAAAAAAATGTTTTTCCTTTGTGTTTGGGCCTCTCGTCCATAAGCAAACTTTTTAAAGATTTATGTAAATGCCTTCCAAAGTGCAGATTTTCAAAAGCTACTAATAATTATCATTATTAGGCTCTGCATATCAGCGATTAAATATAAGACGGAGTGTTTCCATCACAGGAAACGATGGTGTCAGTCATTTTTGTGTATTCTTCTGAACGGAGATAGTTTGTAAAATGAAGGGGTGTGATCATTTATATTTCTCTAAATGGAAGGGAGAAAATCTGTCAAAAATAATCCATAGTCATGTGGACAAGGTGTGAATCAACAAAATCTGGATGAATGGTCATCAATATATTATAGTTGTAAATGTTCTCTCCTCTCTGTCCTACCTCAGTTAGAATCTGAATTATTCAGCACAAATCACATTGATGCCAACATTAATGTAGACTCTAACAGATTTTCATTAGCATTATGTTTCATCTTCCACTTTGCGTAATTGTTCTATTCTGCCAATGTTAGACAGCGCCACATGTTTCCAGTGTGTTTCTCTCTGGCTCGTCCTCCTGCTTGTCTCTTGCTAGCTGGGAGCAGCTGGTTGCTGGCAGCTTTTGACACACAGGAACTTAAAGAAGAAGAAGAATAAGCAACTTTTTATTCGAGCCTGAATTCACCAGTCAACCCCTTCATCAACCCATGATCCTTTCCCCAGGAGTCTATTTAGTTGTGTTTAACCAACTGTTTCCACTCAGCAACATTCACAACAGAAGCCTTATGGGAGTTATTACTTTGCTTATCCCATCCACAAGCCTCTCTGGATGATGGGCTCGAGTTGGCACTAACTTACTAGATGGAGACTTCATTTGAAGCCTATAATGATTGTACCACAGGGAGTTGTAGCTCCAGATGAAGCCGGACGCTCTTTGGTGCAGCCTGTAACCAAACATTTATCAGCAAACTTTCCTTTTGTGAGATAAAACAAACTTCATGTTGCCCATATATAACAAAGACTGTTGATAAAGATGGGCGATGCATCTCCATTTACTCCCACGATCCAGAAAGGAGGGGGGGCGATCAAGACGCATGGGCTTCATATTTGGTGAGCTGTCACCCCGTCCATCTTCATATACAGAGTTAATCATATAAGACGTGACCATGGTTACAACTGCAAAACAGGATTACACAAATTATTCATAATAATAATAATGAAAATGATGATTATGATGATAACATTAATAATTTATTATAAGACAAACAAAATAACAAAATAAGACGTAGGATAATATAAAAGAAAATAATAAAAACAAACCACATCCATTAAACCACTTAGAAAAAGGACATTAAAATGCTGTTGAAACAATGATTTCAAAACTGGTAAAGTGCTGGTAAGTCGGGCTGAGGCTGGGTTCACACCTAAAAACTGTTTCTTCCAGACTCAGGTTTTACAGAATTATTGAGCTGCACTTGAATAAATAATGTAGAAATGTGCTTCAGCTTTTGGGTGGTTCTCACAGGTCACTTTTTTATATGAACCTATCTAACTCCTGGTGTAACTTGTACCCAAAGGCAGGACACGGAGGAGGAAAGTCAAAAGTTGCAAAGAGAAACAACAAGAGAGTCAAGACAATGAGAGAAATCCTCTCCCTGGTGTTTGTGTGACTGCGGTGGCGCGGTGCTCCCATAAAGAATGTGTAAGCTGATGGCGTCTGTCAGGCTCTAGCAGGCTGTTATCCAGCCATTAAATCAGATTTATCTTCATTCCCATTCGCTCGACGTCGGCCCTGAAAGCTCATTTGTCAAGGCACCCCCCCCTCTCACCGCCACCACTGCCACACGTCTGTGGGAGGATGTACTGGAAAATACAGTGTGACATGACAAGATAGGGGGACAGAGAGAAGGAGGAAGCATGAGAGGGGAGGATTTTTTTGCAGGGGGGGGGACTGGCAGCCACTTAACACCGAGAAATTATCCATGCATCGCCTTTGAGCAGCGCCACGCTCTGTGATTTATTGGCTGTTGTTTCAAAGTTGGAGACACTCGGCGTCCTCATCTCTTCCCCTTTTCTTCATGACCTTTTTTTTCCATCCCTCTCCTCCTTGCTTTTTCTCTTTGTCGTCCCATATTTCAGTCTCAGCGATGCTTTTCCACGACTGGGCTTAGGATAAAAAACCCAGAAAAGTCCTGGGACATTGGTGCTGATGCTGACTGTGGCACATGCTGTGTTTCATAGGGGGAGGTGGAGATTTTGTTGTCTATACAAGATTTACTGTGTTGTCACTGAGATTTATCTTTAAAGCGGGGTTCTGGTTTTGAGCTAAGTAATTCTTAAATAAGTTAAGTCAGGGATTAAGCTGTTTAGCAAACCTTTCAGCTGGAGTTCATTTGTCTATTGGACCGTGCATTGCTACCAATGTATTGTATAATTGAGTGTATTAATGAGGATATTCTAACACGCAATAATGTTCTGCTCTGTTTTTCTCAAAAGAAAATGCCAGTTTCTTTAAATGTGTGGCTGCAGCACTTTCTCTTTATGAAATCACTTGTGAGTTTAGTAAATTTTAATGACAAGGTCCAAAACAGTTGTCTGTTTTTCTTACCTTTTGTCTCCCTGCAGTGTTTAAACGGTAATCTCTCTCTCTCCACTACGTCCTGATGGCCATGGGCGGTAAAAGAGGGATGGTGGGGTGGACAGAGGGATGCAATGACTCAATCTGCAGATTGATCCGCTGGCTATACAGATAATGTGCTCTGAGGCCCTGCTCATTTCCCAATTCCTGCCGCGGTTCTGCCAGTGATTGAGCACCAGCGTCGTACTTTGCTGTCTGGCGGGCAGCGCTGGAAATTGAAAACACGCTCTGTCATTTGGATTAACAGCAGCAGGCCGAGGGAAACTGAAAGGCTCCGATCAGAGGCAGACAGCCTCCTAATTAATGCTGCTTGATGAATCCAACAGCTTGTAAATAAAGATGAATTGTAGCAGGAATTTAAAAGGCTGCCAATGGGTTTATAATAAGTTTACAAGCCAGAGGGAAGAATAGAGAACGAAGGGCGAGCGAAGTAGGTGAAAAACCAGACGTCTGTCTTCCTGACAGCCTTCCGCCTGCAGCCCTCCTCAAAACGTGAGGTAACAAGACTGATTTCTAATGAGGGACATCTTCCTAAATCTTCCATTCTCAAAGAGGATGCAGCTCAGACGCTCCCCAGCCGTATTTCATCACGGCCTGATTCATCACCAGCAATTCCACCGTTTTGCTGAGATCTGAAATGGCCTCAGAGACTTCACACTTTCTCTTCTCTTCACTCAACATTCTCCTCCCCACCCACCCGACGTGCAAATTACTCCCAAATAAACAATGTCCCTAATTTATTTGGTATAATCTCAGCCTCATTCTGCCTTCCCCTCTGTTGTGACAAGAGAGGAAAGGCTGTCTCCACTCCATGCCCTCCATCCAATTACGTCAGTAATTACTTGTCATAGCCACTTTCTTTCTGTTTAGCCGCCTTATTCTTAGCCCTTTGGAGAATTGGTTTGGGGAGAACATGATGTACAATGTATTATAAATGGTAACTTGACCAAAGGGAGGGCAAATGAGATCTCTGAGATGGATGCAGCCAGCTCGGTTATTGCGAGGGAGGTGATGCAGGTGTAGGTGTTGCCACTTGGTGGTGCTCTTGCACTGCAGTTGGGCTGCAGCTGGAAGTTGGTCACACTCACCTGAAATACCAATGAGAGGCGCAGTGAAATCTTCTCAGAAGCTCATGCAAGTCTTTTGCTTTTGCTCGTATGTAGAGAGACTGAGGTTTATCTGCTCGCTGTGTTTTGAAAAGAAGGAGTTGCGTTGGCCGGCAGCAAAAACGATACAGTGCTGGAAAAAATAAAGCTGTAAAATGGTACTAATAATAGTCTATAGTGCACAGGGATTTTGGAGATGCAGAGCAAATACGTTTCCTTTTGATGTTCGCGGGTAATGTCAACTCAGTTTGTGATTTCGCTTGATTTAGCCGCTCTCCTTTGCACTTCACACAAGTTCCCGTTCTGGCTCGTGAGGCGTCCTTGGTGTCTGGCAGAGGAGCCGACAGAGAGGACAAGCAGCTGACAGGAATGAGCCCTTGAACAGCTGTCCTGGCAGCCTCCTCTCTGCTCTTCTTACCGTGGAGAGCGGAAGAGCCTTTTCCTCTGGGGCCCCATCCCGTCTAAAACCTCTGCTGGGGGCCCAAATAAGATATTTGAATGGAGAAGGAACCCAGCAGAAGAAGTGGTGCATTTCATCTTTGTTGCATTGGCTCCATCACTCTCTCTCTCTCTCCATCACTCTCTCTCTCCCTCTCTTTCCTCCTCCCTGCTTCACGTTGGTGTGGCGAGGGTGGCACCAGCAGACTGGCAACTGTATGACGGAGGGGAGTCGCAACAGGGGGGGGGGGCTCACCGATCGCTCTGTCAGATTGCTCGCTGTTAGCCGGTATTTCCGCTCTGATGCAGGATAAATGGGAAATCAAGTCGCCAGGTGGGCAGCTGTGCCTGCCTGCCTTTAGGGCGATGAGAGTTATGAGGCATAAATATTCATGTCTGTCTTCACTAGCTGTTGGCAGTCCATATTTTTGTTGACACATGGTGGATGGGTTGTAACTTGTGGCGGGGAATGTGGATCTATCAGTGTTTGATGGCAGTTGTTTGGACACAGTCAGCCTGATAAATCTCCTCAGTTTTCATGTTTGCAGCTTGCTTCCTTCTTACTCATTTTGTTAATTGGCTCAATTGCACATTATCTCAAACCCTTGTTGTCATGGCCACCTGCCACAAAGCAAAAACACTATCACACAGCAGCAGTGCAGTGGTGTGTAGGGCAGTGAGTGGTCCTCTTGTTCACAGGTTAGTGCAGTCAAATGCAATATGTTAAGAGTATTCAAAACCTTTAAGATGGACACTACTGTAGATTGAGATCATAAATATGTGCTTGTTTGTTTAACTCATGCCCTGTCCATCCTGTAGGTGGCTTGCCTTATCCGGGTTCCCACAGAGGTGATCAAACAACGGGCCCAGGCTTCTCCCTCATCCACTACCCACCACATACTGCTGGCGACACTCAGAGGAGAGGTACACAGCAGTCAATGTCACTTTCTGAAGGGATTATTCTGGTTTAATGCAATTTTGTTGTATATTTCTGTGTTTTAGTAATAATAGCACTGTTGGGGCAAGAGGTCGTCAGACAATCAAACAAATCTAACACAAAAGACTAAATTCTGTGATATCCACTAAAAGTTCAAGTTTATATGACACATGACCACATCTGAAAGCAAACGTATTTGTTGCTGTTCAGCAAGGCCGTGTTCTAAGGGTCTATTGTGGACACTGTTGCACAATCTCTCTATAGTATGCCGTATACTGTTCTTGTCTTGGTCGTCTGCTTTGGAAAGTACTGAAAATGTCCAATGTCAGAAAAGTGTTGGAACGTGATTTTAGATGCTGGTCATCTATCGGACAAGTACTCTGACTCGACCATATCAGCATCTGTGTTTTTTACCATTATTGATTGGAGTGTAAGCAGGAGTTGAGGAGGGAGAGTGGGGGAGGAGAAAGGATGGGTCTGAATCAAACCCGAGGCCTCTGTATGCAGGTCGTCCTCTAGCTCACCTGGTAGCATTGATCCCCACGCCTCAACTGTAATCCAGCTCTCAGCAGTTACTTTAAATATGTGTCATCATGAACATTATAAAATAGAATTATAAATATTAGAGGTTGTAAAAATCCAGAATTATTCTGAAATCCTGTTTTGACTTGGTGATTGGTTTGAAATTTTGTAATAAAATGAATATTTTACATATGCATGTTGCATGCATATATGCATATGAATGTTTTCTTTTTTTTTTTCATGATATGAAATCAAATGTGTGTCTGTGTTTGTGAAACTTTGTTTTCTCTGTGCAGGGTGTTCGAGGCTTGTACAGAGGATTCGGGAGCACAGTTCTCAGAGAGGTAGGATTAATTCACATTATTTTTGTCATTCACTTGTGATAATGATCACAACCAATACTATCTGTTTTAAAGCTGATCTCACACATTAGTTCAGTTTCAGTTGAGTAGGAGGGACTTCTCACAAATTCTAATGAAATCAATTTAATGGGTTTATAGTAAAGAAAAACAACTTGACTGCTTGAAGTCTGTGCAGTGAATTATTACTGACAGAGCGGATGAATATCTCGTCTTTCCACTCTTTTGACAGAAGACATGTTAATTTCTCTGGCGCTTTGCTGAAGGAGGAAATATTGATTTACATTTAGTTTTTTTCTACCACTTTCATCTCATTCAATTACTTGTTAGAGACACTCTCCCTCTTATTGGAAGCACATCTGATTAATTAATCCAATTAGTTGCGTTATAAATGCAAAACAAAACAAGGATAAACGAGCACTGCGCTGCACTCACCTTTTTGTAATGAGAACGACGCTGGACTTCTTTGATTCATGATCTTGTGTTTAATTGCACCTGCAGTGCGTGATAACGCAAAATAATTGCAGTGAAAGCTGCATTGATCTCGCACTTTTGGCTCCTCCCCTCCATCCTGCTAAGATTCACTAGAAGTTGAAAAGACAGATGAAGAGCGAGAAAGGAGTATTTGAAGGTGACACTTGTCTTCCCAATCTTTTTTTGGGGGAGGTGGGAGAAGGTGCAATCGAGTCCCCTCCGCTGTGCTGGCCTGTACTTATTTTCTGCCTCACTAAACTGATGTTATTCACGCAAATTCCATCTGGACAGCCAGGGAAAAAAAGGACAACAAGACACTGTGATTTCTCTGAGGGGCTCTGAATAAATGAATAGATTTGGAGGCTGGCGCACGGCCTGTATGCATACTAACACTGGCAGATGAAACGTGGCGGCGGTGGCGGCAGGGATTTGGGGGCGCAGGAACAGCAAAGGATGCTCTGCAGCGACGTGTGTCGAGAAGGTAATTCATTTTCTCCCGGCCTCCTTCACAATCCACGTATCTCGCTCCTATTGGCAAATCGACCCTGTCAAGATAAGTTTGTTTATGTGTTATGGCGTGCCTCCCAAAGCCCCCCTTGGCTGGCCCACTAATTGGAGTGCTCTCTTCATTAGGCTTTTCTGCTGTGCGTGGTATCACATTCGTCACTGGTTTGGAGTTTGTGGCAAATGTGGAGATGGCGTTCGCACTGTAGCACCACCAATCGTGATTCATATCATCGCACCTAACATGTTGATTTTGACACTGCACACCCATGGGCCCTAATTTTCATTTATAATCTCCATCTGGAGTATTGACTCATTTTTACTTTTGCCCAACATTAAGCTTGACTATGGTCCACTCTGTGAAGTTGTCCGCAACGTCAGCACCTTTTAGGTTCCAGCTGAAAAGAGCAGGAAATCAGTGAGATTCAGATTTTGGTGAAAAAAGATGTGATCCTGTGACAAAGAGTTTTTTTCCGCACTGAAAAAATTATGAACATAATCATCAACAACAGAGCAAGACCTTGTTCTGGTCTTTCTAAACCCCAAAAAACTTCCATATATGAGCTGTTAATGTGTGGGTATAAACCTCATTGTATTTATTGTACAACAATGTGACATCATCTAGTGATGTCTGTCATTTTGTCAAGATCTCTGAAGTTCACGCTCTCGTTGAATTCATATTTTTCTCTCACCACTAGATGGCATGCTTAGATTAGCACTGCATCACATATCTACCCTGACTTGTTCCTGTTTCCACTCCTCACCCCTCTCTTTACTGTATGCCCCCAACCCCCCCCATCTCTCTCTCTCTGCTCCCCCACAACACCAATCCAGCTTTATGACATTTATGAGCTGAAGTCACGATGGTGAAAATAATGACTTTTTTTTTTTATGGCAAACGCTTTACTTTTCTGATTAGAAGCGCTGTGAGCTGATCTCAGATTTCATCTAAATTGCTCCAATTTGAGTTTGAGTAATGAGCCTGAGATGGGTTATTAGATAGTAATTTATTAAATGCAGTGTGGTACAAGGAGTGTAAGTGAAGCACGTCTCTCTCACCCTTTGCTCTTTCACCTACTAAGTGTAGAAGCCACTTTATATGAATCCTCCTTTTCACACATTGAGGTAGGAAATGAGGAAGAGACCAAGGGACCTAGTTGAGCTGGGAAAGAGCAAGAGTGAAAAATGTGTTTCTGCTGTTGCCTTTACCAGCGTTTAGTACAGGTAATTTTTCTAAGGCAGCCTGAGAATCAGCTTCAGAGCCTCTCCACCCCGACAGCTGGAACCTGGCAATCAGAGGCAGAGAATGTAGCGGCAGGGCTTATGAAACACCTCTCCATCCAGACTCCTCCCCACCACACCTCTACTTCCTCTTTATTCTTCTACCATTCAATCCTCAGCTGATCCCTTCTCTGCTTCCTCCATCAAGGTTATGGCTGCAAGGAAAAACCTCTCACTTAACTGGTACCAACAGGTGAAATTACATAGATCCAACTGGAGTCTGCAGTTGTGGCCTGTTTTATAACAGATTTTGAGATCATCAGAATGATAATTTGAGGGTTGCATGAGGAGCTGGAGCCGTTCCCAGTTGACGTTAGGCGAGAGGCGTGTTACACCCTGGACAGGTCACCAGACATTCATTCACTCTCAACCTGTTGGTTGATTAAGAATCTCCACCTAATCTTACCCCAGTCTGCTTGAAGTGGGACAGTTGGAGAAAGCTGGAGAAATCCTGGATCAGCCCATTTTTACAAATACACTGCAAAAGGTAATGGGTGCTTCCTTACATCATGTGAAATCACCGCCATGTACCGACAGCTCAGTTGCTGTGGCGTAGTCACTGAGTTATGATTGTCCATACAAAGCAGTGAGGGAGTTGTGCTGTCTCCGCTGGGATGCGGAGGTTGAAACCGTATCAACAAGCAAGCAGCTGAGCAGTGCTGACCCCTCTTTGGCCCTTTTCTCTTTTGGAAAGGAGCCACTTTTCACTGTCTGTGATACAGGTTCAAAAAGGGAGAGGTTAGGGGAATCTCTCATATCCTGCCTCTGCGAGCACTGATCCACGGAGGCTCATGTTTATACACCCTCATATGACTGAGACAGAGCAGAGGAGAGACAGAGCAGAAAGAAGGAAGGGCGGCTGAGCGAGGGAAGATGAAGGTGTTTGTTTTCCTCTACATATGTTAAGGCAGGATTTGAGGGACACGTGTGAAGGAGGTTTTCCTCTTGCTTTGTGTTTAGAGTTGGGGCTCGTCAGAGCAGCTGCTGTGAGTTTGTCAGAGCCAGACAGCAAACCCAGTCTACTAAATTACACCTTCAAACAGTTTAACATGGCTGGAATAAATAACATGGAAAATAACACAAGATTGCATTGGAAAAGGGAAAATATGAAACAGTATTTTGAAAATGAAATGTGATACCAGCCAGTGAGATGACTGCTCACTTAGGTTTTTGCCTTTTCTTGTTTCATTTTGGACTGTTTCTAAGAGCCGCTTTCAATTTGTAGCTCTTTGCATTTACACAGTCATAGAATTAGATTTTTATCAGCCTCTGAAAGCCAGTAGAATAACTGTCTAAGCCTGGCTCTATTGGTTTCCAGAGAAGAGGAATGTTTGAAGAATGTGAGCTACTGGTGCTACCTTATCTGTTTACACTGTGATCAATGAGTGGCCTAAGAAGACTGAAAAACCTGTTGACCTCGGCAGATTTGACCCTTGACATGACTTGACCTATAGAAGTGTGTGTCTGTGTGTGGGTTTGTGTGTGAATGGGCATGTGTGAGCTCTAGGTGTTCTTAATGTATTGACTAGTGTAGGACACCAATGATGGTTCAGTCATACACATGGAAATCAGCAGTAGGATAAAGGGGAAGTTTGACATTTGTCACGGTATCTTAATTCACCTATCAACACATTTAAAGCTTGCTATAGTTAACTTGTTGTGTATGTACACATCTGCACAAAAACTGCGTTAAATAAAAAATCAACAGAAAGTCTCTGAGCAAAGTGTTGGCTTTATTGGACATAGGCATTGATTTGACAGGTGCCTGGACTCCACAAAGATTTCCTCATTGGTGTTTTAATGATGGTGGTGCGCTCAAAAACTTCAGGTTCACAATCTCCCATTCAAATGGTTTGAGAACTGGTGACTGTGAAGGTCAGAGCATGTGATTCACAACATTGCTGTTCTATGAATTGCTCGTTGTCTCCAATGTGCAAAAAGTCTGACATATCTTCATAACTCATCTTTACTTTCTCTGTCCCTGTGTAGAGCTGAAACTTAATTGATTAGTTGATAGGAACAAATATAATCTATTTTTAGCAATCAATTTATACGGTTATACATTTTTTTTAATGCAAAGCTTCCCCAAAATGCTTGAATTTAATTTTTTTTATAATATCGTAAAAGATAACATCTTTTGGGTTTTGGACTGTTAATGGGACAAATCAAGACATTTGAAGACTTCCCTTTGAACTGGGGTTCGAGATTTGAGCCTGGGACATTTCTTCTGCTGACCACTAAGCTAGTTTACAAGGACAAGCAGTTGGCTCTTTTTTAAGACTGGGCTGTGGTCATTTCCTAGCATTAGGAGTCCATGATCACCGAGGGGGGAACTAGAGAGGAGGATGGTAATAGCTTGTTTGGGGGCTTACATTGAGCCTCACTTTCAGCAGCTAGCTCAAACTGATCCCCATCGAGCGGCCAACCAAAATAGCGTGCGTTGTTGTTTTGTGGTTTTGGTTGGTCCGAAGTAAAGCATCCTGGAGATGGGCGGCTTAGCAGCTCTCAACAAGAAAAGGAAGAAGGCAAACAGGTGCAGCAGCTGAACTGAGAGTCTCACCAGGCCGCTATGCATGATCCCTTTAATACACCTGTTCCTTCAGTTATTTGATAAGATCTGCCAAGTGTGAGCCGGCCAAACTAAAGAGGGAAACTGATAATATCAATCTATCTTACAAATTTTTTTGCTTCAAATGTTGTTCTTTGCTCTTTAAATGTATTATTATTAAGCTCATTATCTCAGTGAAATACTTACAAAAACACCCTTTTTTATTACTTTGGGTAAATTAGCCAGGCTGCCGAGTCAAAAAGTTAATTTCAAACCCAGACTCTAGAGAGGACATAGCCTGATGTGTCTATTCACAATGTGAGCAGTAACCGTTTTCACATCTGTGATGAATCTGTCTACCTGCGTGAGTAATGGGATCTGAGTGCTGAACGCCATCCCTGTTTGAGTTGTTTGCAGGTCGAGCTGACCCTCGTTAAAAGAGAGCTGGCTGCCTTCAGCCACAGAGAACAATTTATCTTTGTCACTCGATGATCTCTATCACTTTACCACACGTGTCACTCCGGGGATTAATGGTTTACTCCCACCGTCACTGTGGATAACGGATGGAGGCGCCTCTAGTCACAGTGGCTGCAGGCTGCACCTGTCATTCACATTAGTGTAGTTGAAGTGAATACAATCGTATCTTCACTTTTTTGTTTATCCGTGCTTGCCGATGCATCCCCCTCATATATCCAGTCCCATTGGGGTGCACGCTGGCGAGACTCAAGCTGCAAATCTGTCTAAACATCAATAACCTTCCTTGGATCAACATGTGGTCTTATTGATGAGTTCTGCAGTTGGACAGGCTTAAGGAGCGAGCTGCCATGCTGTCAGACCCCCACGTGTGCTTCCTGCTCCTTGCATATTTGGCTGGGGGGACAGTGCTGGGCTCTGTGTGTCCCTGTAGAGGATGATGCATTGGAAGCCGGTGCCACTGAGACCCATGGATCACACACTTAAGTACGTTTGTCCCCACTGAGCTCTTCAATCCACTCAAAAATCCATCATTGTGGACATATTTCGTAATGCAGGGATTCTCTGTGAATTTCTGTGCGGATTATCGAGTGCCAGACATTTCTTTGGGTAAAGGACAGCTGTTTTTGACAGCTATAATTGTTGTAATGCTTTTCCTCTCCACTTAATGGTGACTTTGTGTGTGTTTTCATCTTATGTTACCGCTTACAAATATTCGACTAAAACCTGTTAAGGAGAATGTTCGGAGGATTGTCTTGGAGTTTTCCGGTAGTTTGCCTTTCACACCTGCACAAAGCAGCTGGAGGTTTTCTCCACAGATAAGTTGACAACAAATCCTCCGCAGTATTATGGCGAGAGTTGGAGCTGCCGGGTGCAGCAGGCAGAGGCAGGAAGTAACTCATCAACTCTGCTGCAGAGATCACGTGATACACAGTCACCAGTGTCGGCTCTTATCACCACAAACTCTGTTGACATCTTCGTCGGTGTCTGCTACGTGTGCGTTACCGCTTTTTCAGCAGGATAAATTTGTTTTGTCTTAGTTTATTTATTTTTGTGTTGGAAGCACCCCAACTCGCTCACTAGCAGAGGATCCCCTGTTGTGTTCACACATCATATTCCCGTGGATGTACTGGACATACTGGAGGCCAGGCAGAGAAAGTCTGAGAAACTGTGGAGCCTCTAACTCGGACATTTGCGCTCACACATGCACCTCCGCCAGAAAAGAAAATACAGAGGATCTGCTGAGTTCAGTACAGGTTGTAAAGCAGCTTTGGGGATAACAGCTGTGTCCCCCAGTGGGGAAAAAAGCAGATTTTTGGGATGCGGTCAGTGGGTTAGATTACTGTATGGTCAGGAAACTATATTCATGACTCGAACCGGCATAAAATTGCTCTGGCTCGGGTCTTTATCAAGACGGTAGTTGTTCCCTTTTGCTTTGGTTGCAGTTACGCATATAGTGATTATGGTCAGGGTAAGTCTCCCGGAAATAAATGTAAATCAATGTTAAGTCCCCAAAAGTGATGGATGACAACGTGTGTGTGTGTGTGTGTGTGTGTGTGTGTGTGTGTGTGTGTGTGTGTGTGTGTGTGTGTGTGTGTGTGTGTGTGTGTGTGTGTGTGTGTGTGTGTGTGTGTGTGTGTGTGTGTGTGTGTGTGTGTGTGTGCGGTGTGCACAGTGGCCATGTTAATGTGTGTGCTTCTCAGGGACTCTAGGCTATGTTTGCTAGTTCCCACAACTTCATGCATGTTTGTCTCAACCCAAGCAGAAAACCTTTGGCGCTCCACATGTGTTTCTAATCGCACACAGTCCCGTCGGCCTGGCAAGGGACTGAGGGACTGAGTGAGGGAGGGGCTGTGGGAGTGGGTTTTAGTAATGGGGGAGTAGGTCTGGGAGGGAGGGGAAAGGGACAGCGGTAGTTTGGATGTCATCTGGAAAGAAATATGTGTCAAGACTACGCTCATGTATGCTGGAATGTGTCGTCAGCACACCAGATTGAGAGTGATACATTATTCCCCTGATGCAGTCCTCGCAATGCAGATTTGATTTAAATTGGGCACCTGTTCCACTTGAGTTTAGCAGACGTTAAAGTGACATAATACCTTAACTGCCCAATTACAAGGCAGCCCATCTTAGTCAATCAGCCACTGAATGAAACCCTTGCATGAATTAATTCTTCTGTCGCAAGTACTAGAGCAATTTTCTTGTCATAGCAACCACTCAAAGTGTGTTAAGGCTCATTTTTGTTGCCTCTTCTGTACAAAAAGAGATATTTCAATTTTAAATGACGTAACCGTCGCTGTCCACACTCTTTCAATACATCCACTAGAAGGCAGCACAGAGTCGGTAGTTTCCTAAAACAACAAACATGGGAACATTGGAGAAGGTTGGGAAAATGCATTGCTTAATCCGTGATTGTCTTATTTACACATTCATACTGCATTTCTATGTTCTGGGCTTCTCTACATACGCATCTGCTACGTCTTGCCCAAGGACACTTAAACATTTGGGCTGAAGGAGCCAGAGATAGAACCCACCGTCCTGTTCGCCAACCTGAGGCACAGCCTCTCAATTTAAAGTAACTCTAACGTCTTATTTACACTTTATCTTGGACTGACAGGAGACAGTGAGAGTTAAGGGAGTGGAAGGAGGATAAATCAGTGCTGTGCAATAGCCAGACACAGGGAAGCACCCACTAATTAGAGGTTAACCGAACTCTTTTTACAGCACCACTGCACTTTCATGAGGCAACAATGCACATCCTTCTCCCTCTCTTCAGCCCTCCTCTCCCAAACCAGCCTCTCGTGAGTTCAGATGACTTTCTGAATTGAAATAATCTTAAACTCAGAGTCTGTGGTGGATTCCTTAATTGCATTACGATTACTGTTATTCTAGTCTGCAGGATTTTCTGTTGCGAAAGTACTTTTTTTTTCTCCAGACAATCGTAGGAGATTCCAGAAGAAGCACCTGCCCCCAAATCGCTTACTCCGCCAGCTGTGCGCCCGCCCCTGCCCTCCTCAGCCACAATCATCGTCTTGATGGCAGCAGCGTTTACACGACTCAAAAGCATCTGGAACAAACCACCTGAATGTCAGGGGTCAAGCTGTGATGTCACTGTTTAATGTTCAATGGAGAAAAAGAAATACAAAGTGTCACGCTGCACCACAAGCATTTACCTCACTCACCCCAGCAGAGGTTAGGAGTTCAAACCAATCCATAATCAACACTCATCTGCATTCTTGGCAAAACAAAGCGCTTCTTTATGTGTAGAGGATTTAGTTTAATATTTGAGCCTAATATCCAACAATCATATTAACAATGTCAGATGGATCATATATTTGATCAGTTGCCGATGGTGACAGTTCCCTCACTCCTTGTCGACTGGATCAAGCAGGTTTGCATTTGTGGGTCAGTGTGAAACGTGTATAGACTGTTACCAATTTGTCGTTTACACAAAATGGAGGCCAGGTTAAAAAACACATCTCATCATTATAGCTTATATACGATCTAATTATTGATTATCTAATTAATAATCATTAAATTATTATTAATAAATAAGACAGCAGCTGTAAACCAGTAAAATAACTGTGTGATATATTTTAAACACACCCCAGTTTGAATTTCAAATGAATGAATTCTTAAAGACAGGATAACACATTAAGACAGTTAAAAGTTTTTATCTCAAGTGTTTACTCACTAATGATGGTACAGTTCAGCATTGTGTTTAATGGGGGCCTCTAACAAACTGATCAGCTCCATACATGGTTTGGTTTGCAGAGTCATCTATTTGTGTGTGTGTGTTTTCAATCAGGTTGTGTCACTGCCAGTATACACTTTTTTTTACAACATTTTGTTATGTCCAACAGTGCTGCTGCTGTGCTTATCTGATTAGCTGATAAGATATATGTGCGTGTGTTTTAGTAAGAAACAAGGAGAGAAACATTTGAGTTTGCTTTCAGGCAGAGATTGGTTCCCTGGAATAACTCTCGTCTGTGTTTTATTGCTATGGGCATCGCTCCCAGAGGTGTGTGCGTGTGTGCACTGCTCTGCCATATGTGTTTTCACAGATGTGTCTGTGCCATGCTGAAGATATCAATGCAAGCTGACTTATTCTGGACCTTCCTGCCTGCTTTAGGCCAGTTTGCTCTATTTCCTTAAGAAGTTAAATCGACACTGTGGCTATTTAACAATGTTTTCATATACAACCTTGGAAAAATACATATAAAACATCCTCCTTTTAGCCAACATGGCTATTTTCAAATGTAGTATTCATTGCAAACACACTGCATTGATATGATGGCATCTACTAAACCACTGCTAGTGCTTTCCCTGACACACTGTTAGTACAACCACAGTTTTACATGATCAGATAAAATCCAAAATCTGCTTTTTTTGCGTGAGTGGGAATTTTCTGACCAAATAATGACTTTGTTCTAAAGAATAGTTTCCAGATAATAATACATTAATTTCATGACGCCTTACTAAAACCCCAAAGACACCTTATAAAACATCATATACAAACACAAGAATGGATCAAACTAAAAACAAATGTTTAAATCGATTCAGAAGCACAAACATCTCGCTATACATCACATGGAAACACACACACATTAGCAGCTAACCTAAGCTGACAAGGTGAGCAGCAACATAAGTTTAGAATCTGATTGTAATATACACCCAATGGTTGAGTGTAGTCCACCATAGTGCCCGTGTTTGGTTGGTTAGTGCTGGTTTGGTGTTGGTTAATCCAGCTTCTTTGTTTGCGGCTGGCTATGTCAACATTTACCTTTTCATGTAGAGCACTGATGTTGATTTACAGTAGGCAAAGGCTTCATAATGCTTCCTCCGTGTCTATGTTCCTTTCAGTGTGTCTGTGCACTTGTATCCACCCAATAAATCACCAACACCGAAACTCACTCCACTCTCATGGTTAGCATTGTTGGCATCATTCAGCTGATTGCTTTGTCGAGAATCTTACTATAAGGAAGTATTTGTAAACACAATTGTGAAAGGCCAAGTCAAATAGAGATAATATTGAAAGTTGTGTGCATTTATAAGAAACTAAGTAGCGTGCTGCTCTGTAGCCTCTCCGGTCCACATGCAGCTGTGTTGTTGGGCAAACTGTGCGTCTCGTACACAGTTCAGCATTAACACGTGTTCTCTCAGTCCTCTCTCCCACGTCTGAATGGCAGCCTCAGCCACATCCTCAGGCAGCCATACATCTCACTTCCTGTCAGCAGCTAATTGGTTGACCCTCAGGGCATTCTGTGTCACACCACTCCACCATTCACTGGCTAATATGCACTCTGCCATTGATGTCATCCGCCAGTGGCTATGACAGATACAAACTGCCTTGTTTTCACATCTGGGGGGAAAAAAATGGTTGGATTTTTTTTTCCTCATGCAATTAGCCACTGTTAGCATTTAGACGAATGGCTTTTAGTTGGGGTTTGATTTGCGTTTTTCCCCCCATTTTTTTTAATTTTCATGTGAATCTTCCTGCTTGGCGGTGGACTAGTGGCAGAAACTTGGACTAACCTGGATTGATCTGTCCAAAAATCCAAGAGGATTCTCCCTACCCTGTCTAGTGCCCCTGAGCAAGGCACCTTACTCCCCGAACATCTGCTCCCCGGGCGCCGTACATGGCTGCCCACTGCTCTGTGTCCTGCACCAGATGGGTTAAAAGCAGAGGTTAAATTTCCCTACAATTGCATGAGTGTGCTTGTGCAAGTCTGTGCATGTGTTTGGGACAAATAAATGTATCTGTATCTTAAATCTTCACTAGCAGCATCCCACACTCAAAGGCTGGGGAGAAACAGAACCATCAGGTGTCTGTTCATGACGTTTCAGCTTGTGTGTTTTCCCTCCGCACGCCCGCCTGTTTCTGCTGTATCATGTTTTGAAGCAACAAACTGCACACAGGTGGGAGGAAGAACAAATTACAAGCGCAACATAAATATTATTCCGAAATTTCTGGGAAGCATATCTCTCATGTCCTTGGAATAGTTCTCTTGAATCTTTGCCATCATGCTGTTAGTCCACCCCCCTCCTTTTCCTTTGCTTCCTCTAAACCCCCCCCCCCAGCTCAGAACAAGTCTCAATTTGTCAGGAATATTACTGCCCTGTGCCGACATTAGCCGGCCTCTGCAGCTTATGGGAACCAGGGCCAGCGACTATTTGATTGGCTCTTGCGAGAAGTGCCGGTGCTGAAACTTCTTGGCTTGTTTAAACACACACACACACACACACTCACACTCACGCACACTGTGCCGCCCTTGGCATTCGAAACTGTCAGGTGGAATTCTTCAGCAAGTGCAGTCACACTCATTCTCGTTGCTACAGCGCCAGTGAGTTGGAAAGGTTGGGATGAGTGATTGCTGGTCGCTTAAGGCTGAACACTCCTCAGAGTTACGCAGTGTGCGCCTTAAAGGGACATGTGCACATGCTGGAGGTTGCACACAACTGTTCGGCCTCCACTAATCTGTGACAAATTTAGTTTTTGAGGAACTGCGCTGAGCACATGGGGGAGTTATGCTTTGTATGTGATATGGCTTTAGGTTTGGATGAGCATTTGATTTGTGTGAAGTCTGCCTCACAGGAGTGTTAAGGTGTTTGTGTCTGTGTGTGAACGGAGACATGAGAATATGAGGGTCTGTTTTTTGTAGTAGCGAGAGCAGGCCTTAGCTTCAACTAACCATCTCTATACAACCAACAAGAGAGAAGTAATCCAACCCTCTCCCTCTCTCTCTCAACCCCTACCCCCGGTACTCTCAGTTTCCCCTCCCTCCCATCCATCCTCCCTCTCGTTCTCCCCCAGGCCTCTCTTATGAAGTGAGAGGCCAAACACAGGCCCAGAGTGCCGGATCAGGCTCCTTCTATCGATTGACTTTATTTATGTGTTTGTTTATTTATTTAAAAGGCCCTGAACCCCTCTGTCCCTGAGGTGTACTTGCAGCTGCCACACACTGGACTGTATTATACAAATTCCTCCTGTGCTCCCATGTTTATCCAGGGGTTTTGCAGCATCACTGTCAGGTGTCAGGTGTCACGTGCGTCGTCACTGCAGTAACAAGGTGTGACATGAGTCCACATGCCTATGCACGCATTGGGTCTGGTGTTTATCAACATAACATGGGTAGGGCTGCCCAAAATGAGGAAAAGTAATAAACAGTCCAAATGACATTGAAACAGGGACCATGTTGTATAATTCAATCGGCTAATACAACCTAATATAATGACAATATCTTCAACAGACGGCTTTAAGTTAAAGAGATGTAACAGTCCCAGTTTGTCAGAAGAAGTGACATCAACATTAGAAACATTTTATGTGCATTATTTGTGATTGTTTACATATTTTATATCATTACCAACTAAGAAACAAAATATATTTCAGTAATCACCAGTTAGAAGATTTCTTATACATTTTATTATTACCTCTGCTAAGAAGCTGGTTTTCATTTTGTTTGTCAGTTATTTAGTAGGGTCCAAAAAAATCTAACTTATCAGACTTGGTGGAAGGATGTTGTATAGGTCAGGATTCAGTTATGGTAGAGAGTTGAAAAAAGGGTGGATATAGGAATTTTCTTTTACTTTATCTGGAGGTAGCAGTGGTGCACGAACGTCACACACGAAACAGATTCTGAGTAACAGATCCACAGATAAAGAGTGAAACAGAGGTTCTTGCGTTAGATAGAGAAACTGCATTGTATGCAACTTTGGGGAACGTGCACAACTGCGGCTGAAACTATGAAGTCTGCTTCATGGCGAATAGCCGAATCAAGCGAGCAAGTACGTGG
Organism: Limanda limanda; assembly: GCF_963576545.1. NCBI lineage: Eukaryota > Metazoa > Chordata > Actinopteri > Pleuronectiformes > Pleuronectidae > Limanda > Limanda limanda. The sequence goes on from NC_083639.1 coordinate 16,026,075, forward strand.
CAAAGAGTGTGAAAGATGTTTTGAGTCATGCATGAAACTGGCAGAACAAATTATAATATGGCAGGGCGCCACAGTCTAGATAATTAATGGGAAGCACTGTTGTGGCATGGTGGGATGGGGCATAACCCTTGGCGGAGGTATGCGCTCTCAGTGTGCCCTTCTAGTTTAGCATATGTTTGCCATATTCAGACCATATCAAAATAAAAAAACATCTTAAAATGTGTGTTATTTCATCCCCTGGTCTGAATTTATATTCGTGACCAGCTGTTGTTATTTTGGGGAAATGAGCGCATCCCCCACTCAGCATTCACTCAGAGCTCAGGGTATTTCAACATACATCCTTATCGCACATCTGTCATCCTTCATTAGAGTAGCACTAACCAGCAATGTGCCTCCGTGTGTGTGTGTGTGTATTTGCTTGTGTTGACTCACTTGCTGTGAGGTTTTTTTTGGGATGCCTGTGCGTGCATGTGTGTGTGTGTGTGTGTGTGTGTGTGTGTGTGTGTGTGTTAATACAGTATATTCGTCTGCATCGTCCCTCAGCTGACAAACAGGTCTGGTTTCTTCCTGCTCGGTGATTCTCTTAAGACTGAGGTTAAACACTTGGCAGAGCAACATGTCCAACAGCACCTGCCTCTCTGACATGATTAATGACTTTATCAACTTTCAACTTATTAAAATCTGATCTCTCTGTCTGTTTGTTATCAGTGTGTCACCACAGAGAGTTCCTCGTCATTCTTCTGTGTCACGCAGCATGAGGAATCTGGGTGTGTCCGAATGTTTGTGCATGTGTGTATGTTTCTGTGTGTTGGCCTTCGTGTTGGCCATAGCAATTCCTCACTTTGAAAAAGGCTGCTGTTGATCAGTTCACCGTCTCACTTGCATCTGCTTTCTCTTAAAAGCCCCTTTCTTCTCCCTGTCGCTCTCTTCTCTCCTCTTCCTCCCCTCTTTCTCATCTCCTCTCACTTTCCTCTTTCTCCTTGTGCTTCTCTCCTCTCCTCTGTCTAACCAGGATGTGTGTAAGAAACTGGTGAACTTGTCTGCTTTTCATCCTCTACTCTTTTCATCCCCATCATCATCCAGGGCTCTGCTGCTTTCCAGTCATCCTTAATACTTCCATGAAAAATATGAATAAAATCGATTTTTTTTATCTGACTATCAGAAGACTGAGTTGGACACTTTTGCAACAAGTATTCAGATGTCCAAGTCGTAGTTTTCTTTTATTTATTTTTATTGTCCGTGATAGAAAATGCTGGGTTCTGATTGTGATGCAGTTTGAAAAGACTGTGGATCAAAAAAAACAAGAAGACGGTAAATATATTGTTTTATTCTCAACCTAAAGTCTTTAGTGAGTCACCTTATTGAAAATGACAACTTAATTATTCGGAAGAAGCCATTTATTCTTGAAGAATTTAAAGAGTACATATGGTCCCATTTGACGTGGTACATTTGGTAAATTCCACATCCACAGGTTTCAGAGGTTTTGCCAAATGGATTTGGAATGGTCACTCGGAATCGAGTGCTAACAGAGGATCCAGCAGACTGCTCTGGCTCATGAATCATTTGCTGTTTTGCTCATTTGATCCACATCTGGTGGCAAGAACGCAGCAGAACGAGTGTGTTATTGGGTTCAAGATTGCACCACAGTTTCTTGACTGTCTTGAGTTAAAGTGTGGGTCGTTGTTTTCACAATACTGTCATTTGTATCTGGGATTTCATAATGAAGCAGTACAAATGCGAGAGGCTGTACGTTACTGCTACTGTCACCTAACAGTCATCAGGCTTGTTTAAACACGTAATGTGTTTAACAAATTGCATATATGTGAGTAATGTGAGTTCTGATAAGGTTTCTGTAACGTGGGAGCCTCCACATGTGGGCCACTATGTGGAGGAAACAACTAATTGAAGTCCTGTTTAAACCAAGATAAGAATTATCAGCTTCACTGCAGGGTAAGCAAACTTATAACTTCTGAAACAGCAATTATGAAAAGTGACATGTTTGTTTAGAAATGCCAGAGAATTAAGTCTTGAGATCATTTAATTTGTTTTAATTAACTTGCCCCAGTTAAAGGTAGGCTGTGTTCAGATCAACGTATGCATGGCTGTAGGGAGGCCGGTGTCAGTGGATCACAGCAGTTAAGTCTTTGAACCCTTCTTTGACAACATAAGAGCATAGTCAGCAGCACATAGTGTCCATATCCACTTGAACCTTATTCAAGAGTCGGAGTCGTGTCTCAGTTAAGTTGTACATAGTCTACCAATTAATCACCTGTTTGTTTTGGGCGTAACTCTCTCTTTCCTTTTATAGACCTGAAAGACTTGCACCTTGGCAGAGTGTTGTTATAATTCCCCAGGTATGAAAGAGTGCTTCTCTACAGAGGAAACCAGTCTGTTTAAATAACTCATCATTATCCATCATTGGCTGTCATCCTGTGTGTGTGTGTGTATGAGCATTATGCATCCATATATCACTGTCCTGATGACGTGGCCTTAAAGTAACTATGAACTGCTGCACCACTGACCTCGGATCTGTCTTTTTTGGCCTATTGTGCAACCCTCACGAGGACAATGTGTGAACAATGCGTCTGATCACACCGACAAACACACCCATGGGCACAAGTGCCTTTGTTATATAAACAACGTGGGCACTGGATGACACAATGACAACTGGGTTAGTCTGAAATTAGCTCAATGAAAACTTTCACAGAACAAACAATGAAGAAAAGATGTGCATTAATTACACTATATATTTGGTTGTATTTTTTTAGTGGTTTGTTAGTTGGCAGCATTTCTCAATAACTACTTGACGGATTACCACGGAACTTGGTGAAACAATGTTGTGTATGTCAGGAAATAACCAATTAGATGTCAGTGTTAGATGCGTCATTGGGCGGACCCAGGATTTTTTTTTTTCCTCTCTTCAAAAGTCCGAGATGGGACTATTTGAACATTTTCGTTGATTTTTCAGACAACAATGAATTGGTCTGTATTTATTGAATTTAAATGTGGTTTCATAAGGCCGCTGTTGGGCCTTGGCGGAGGTACCCGCTCTCTGAGTATTCTAATTTATAGTAAGGTTTATGGTTACACTGTAAAATGTCAAGCCTCAATTCAATTTCTTTGTGATAATTTGATAGGGGTCAGGGTTTGTATATCAAACTTCTTGCACTGAAGCAAGAAGTTTGGTGGTGTTATAAACCATTGCTTCAGCCTACACCTCTCTATTTATTTTTTGAATGAAAAGATCTTTGATATTTATACCAGCTGATATTGGTATCAGAAATTGTAACTCCCTTATATTGGTCTTGGCCTTGTCCTTAAAAATCCATATTGGTCGGGCTCTAGTCTGAAACTAGCAAAGCCACTTTGAGCTTTTTGTTGGGTGTAAGATGGAGCCCAGAGTCTTGTTTGTTAATCCTTGTTAGGTGTATAATGTTGAAGCTGAGGTGCTGTTCATCAGCAGTTTAGAGTTTAGGCCAGAGGTGGACCAGATGTTGTCCAGTTGTAGTTAACACCTGTCAGCCTCTACTGTGTTGCTTTTACGTTAAAGGTAGAAAATAGCATCATGTCATCCTAATGAAACTGTATTATGCTAAATATTTGACATACTGGGAAACATCATCACAATTTGTAGGAAAGAAATGTGAGTTCTGGTTTTGTGAACCGTAGTAGTTGATAGATGTTTTAAAGTAGAGAAGCTCTGAACAGGGATGATTTCTTTTTGAATAGGCACCTCTTGGAAAAGATGAGTAATGTTTCTCATTAGTTCCTTTGGCATCCATACATTTGTCTGCTTGTCTCCCCGTCTTAACATCCATCTCCCTTACTCTCCCTCTAAGTACTCATCAGTATGCAGATGCTGCAGTCTGACCTATTAAAAGTCATTTGTCAAATTGCAGCCAACTGGCTTGCCCGCAATCAGGCTCAATGTGAATATATTTTGACATGTGTTTTTCCTGCCCTCCGCTGAGCGCCTAAGGACCTGTGACAGCTCGGAGCCTCTCTGAATACTAATAAAGTTAGCGCTAATACAGTTGGCAAAG